>NW_007261481.1:343921-344906 GCF_000164805.1 Carlito syrichta
TCTCTTGGTCTCTCTCTCTCTTCTCACCAGCAGCAGGTAGTCCTCCTCGTGCCCACGTTTTACTTGTCCCGCTGGTCGGGACACCTGGCGCCCGACGTGGGGCTCGAGGCACGGAACGGCGCTGCTGGCACCTACTCGGATGACGCCCCGGCCGGGCACACCCTGAGCTCCTGAGCTCGCTTCGAGCCTGTGGGTGATCAACCCGCGGGATAAGACTCGATCTTGATCGTCGCTGGACTAGCAGCCCCAGCGGACATCGGAACGGTGAGTAGGTGATTATCATGGGACAGGAATTGAGCTCTCACGAGCTCTTCCTTAGGGGACTTAAGGATTCCCTCAAGATGCGCAGAATTAAGGCTAAAAAGAAAGATCTACGCAGTTTTTTCAATTTCTTGACTGATGTATGTCCCTGGTTCCCTCAAGAGGGCACCATTGATCATAAATGCTGGAAACGGGTTGGTGACTGTCTCAATGATTACTATCGCACCTTTGGCCCTAGCAAGGTCCCCGTGTCTACCTTTTCCCTACTGGAATTTAATTAATGACATTTTAGAGACCCATTCTCAGGACCCAGATATCAAAAACATAATACAAACGGGGGAGACAGCCCTTAAGGACAGTTCTCGTCCCCCCTCAGTTTGCCCCTCTGTTGCCATAGGCATGCCAGAGGAAATTAGCGGCCCTGATACTGACCCCCCTAAAGAGACTCTTAAAACAGCTCCGAAATTATACCCCTCCTTAACTTCCTTCCCCCCTCATAACGATCAACTATCCCCTGAGGACCAAGAAGCCTTAGACGAGCAGGCAGCTCATTATCATGATGGCAATGACCCCTGGCGGCTTACTGCGCCGGTTTTTCATCCGCCGCCCTCTGCTCCCCACCAACCCCCCATCCCCTCCCTCAACCACTTCCTCCTTTTGAAGGCCCCCTACGCCCTATGCCCGAGAGACGCCTTCAGAATGACCCCCTACAACAAATAAATTC
>NW_007261482.1:0-8092 GCF_000164805.1 Carlito syrichta
TAAGAACTCCAAGAACCCACATTCCCTTTTCATTCTCAGCAAGATGCCCTGATTTTCTCTGTCAATGTAGATTCCAAACTCTGTATACAAAAAGACAGATGCCAAGAAGGTTCCTAGGGACGTGGAATAAATGATTCCTGGTTACCTTTAAAAATACATACTAAAAAAATTGGCAACTGCAAAACACGTGCCGCTTCAAAATAAGAGGAGAAATGGAACGTGAAGGATTACAGGGTTCTCCTTAAGACCAGAGTTACATCCAAATATGGCAAGAAGATTCTTTTTGTCCTAGAATCTGGCCTTAATTGTTCCAAGGAATATAGCGAATTTGGAGTGTCCGTTACCCATTTAAAACTTTCAAGAGGAACAGAATGTTGCTGGAATCCTGAAATGACTGATTCATAATATCCGCATGCTAAATTGCTCTGAAACATTTGGGGAACGCGAAGCCCTGTTTCTTGTTTGTTCCATAGCAGACCACCTGGGAATTTTTTGGATTGAACGTTCGTACAACAAAGATTCTTTATTCTTCCTTAGTTAGAGGTCGTGCAGTGTCCTGTATATGAGGACTCTATTTCCCTAGATTCCTGTTTTGAAATGCTGATTCGTGTTTATCACTTAGTAAGATGCCATGTAGATTTATTGATAGAGGAACAGTGGAAAACAGATTTCTTCTTTTTTCTTAGCAAGAGGACAAGTAGTTTCCGGTATATGAGGACTGCTATTACCCACATTCATGTCTCGAAACCCTGCTTCTTCTTTAGCCGTCAGCAAGATGCCCTGTAGATTTTCAGGACTGAGGACTCGTATAACCCAGATTCCTTATTTTTAGCAACAGCAGTGCAGTTGCCTGTATATAAGTACTCCCTATCCCAGATACATACGTCAAAACCCTGATGTGTTTTTAGCCCGTATGAAGAAGCCGTGTAGATTTTTGAAGTTTGAGAACACTTGTCACTAGATTCCTTATTCTTTCTTAGGAAAAGTTCGTGCAATTGCCTTTATATGAGGATTTCATTTCCCAAGATTATGCTTCAAAAACCCACGTTCGTGTTTAACCCTTAGCAAGACACCCTGAAGTTTTTTTAGAGGTTGAGGACACGTGTAAATCAGATTCCTTATTCTTCCTTAGCAATAGACAGTGCATTGTCCTGTTTATGAGAACTTCCATTATCCAGATACATACTCCCAAAACCTGATTGGTGGTTATCTCTTAGCAGTACGCACTAGATTTTTGGAATGGAGGACTCGTGTAACCAAGATTCCTTATTCTTTCGTAGCAACAGCTCGTGTAGTGTTCTGTATATGAGGACTCCCATTACTAAAATTCCTGCTTCATTCTCAGCAAGACGCCGAGACATTTCATGGTGACCTAGCATTCCAGTTGCTTGGATATCAAGAGAAAAACTCTCATAAAGTACTTGTGGAATTGGAACCCAAGATTCCTGGTTACCTTTTCAAAAGACACACTAAAAAATATGGCGACATTGAAGCCCAGATTGCTGATTAAACCTTATCAAGAGACCTTGTAGATGTAGGCGATTGAGAACTCCAAGATCCGGATTCCCTTTCCGTTCTCAGCAAGATGCCCTGATTTTTCCTGTTTATGTGTATTCCAAAACTATTTAAACAAAAATACAGATGCCCACATGTTTCCTATGAACGTGAAATCCATGATTCCTGATTCCATTTTATTAATTTGTACTAAATATTCCGCAACTGCAAAACCGTCGTCCCCTCTCCAAATAAAAGTAAAAATGAAAATTTAAGGATTACCAAGGTCTTCTTAAGACCAGAGTTACATCCACATACGGGAAGAAGATAATTTTTTTCCGAGAATCTGGCCTTAGTTGTCCCGAGGAACATAAGGGACTGGTACTACCAGATACCCGTTTACAACTCTCAAGAGGACCAGAATGTTGCTGGAGTCCTGAAATGACTGATTCATATTACCCACAAGCCAAATATCTCTGAAAAATACGACGAGTTCGATACAGTCATTCTTGTTAATCCCGTAGCAAGACACCCTGAGAATTTTTCGGATTGAGGACTAGTGTATCACAGTTTCCTTATTCCTCCTTAGCGAGTGGCTGTGTAGTGTCCTGTATGAGGACTCCCTTTCTCCAGAATACTGTTTGGAAACCCTGATTCTTGTGTAGCCCTTAGCAAGATGTCATGTAGATATTGTGACGGAGGAACTGTGTAAAAGAGGTTTCTTCTTTCTCCATAGAAGGAGATCGTGTAGATTCTGTATATGAGGGCTGCTATTACCTATGTTGCATCTTCTAAACCCTGATTCTTGTTTAGCCCACAACAGATAGCCTGTTGATTTTTAGAACTGGAGACTGCTATAACCCCATTTCTTTTTCTTCCTTGGCAAGGGGCCGTGTTTTTCCTGTATATTAGGATTCTCATTACGTAGATCTTGCTTTGAAACTCTGATTCTTTTTTAGCCCTTTCCAAGATAACCTGTAGATTTTTGGGATTGAGGACTCGTGTAACCCAGATTCCTTATTCGTTCTTAGCTAACGGTCATGTAGTTGCCTGTATATAAGGACTCCATTTCTCCAGATTCATGCTTAAAACACCCTGATTCGTGTTTAGCCCATAGCAAGGCGACGTGAAATTTTTTGGGGATTGAGGACAGGATTAACGCAGATTCCTTCTTCTTACTTAGCAATAGGCAGTGACGTTTCCTGTATGTGAGGACTGCCAATACACAGATACCTACTTCAAAAACCTGATTCTTGTTTACCTCTTAGGAAGACGGCCTGTAGTTTTTGGGATTGAGGACTCATATAACCAAGATTCCTTATGCTTCCTTAGCAATATTACGTGTAGTATCCTGTATATAACGACTCCCATTACCCAGCTTCCCGATTTACTCTGCAGGATGCCGAGACAGTTCCTGGTGACCGAGAATTCCAGTTCTTTGGATAACAGGAGAAAGACTCCCATAATGTTTTTGGGAACTGGAATCCTAGATTCCTGGCTCCCCTTCACAAGAACACCCCAATATGTGGAATCTTCACAACACAACATCCCAATTCCGACCTGTCAGCCCACAAGAATTTTCTGTAGTTTGAGGTTACCTGAATCGAAGGTTTTGGTAACAATATGCCTTTTGATTCTGGAAAACATGATTATGGTCGTAGATGTTCCTAGGAAACAAATGGATGTGTAGGGCCAGATCCTTGATTACAACTAACAAGAGGACCAGAATGATCCTGTGGATCTGTAATGAAAGATTTACCATATCCACAGAGGAAGTAGCTCTGAAAATTGTAGGGACCCAGAAGCCCAGTTTGCTGATTAACCTTATCAAGAGGCCCAGTAGATTCTGGTTAAAGAGAACTCCTAGAACCCGATTTCCTTTTCGTTCTTGGCAAGATGCCCTGATTTCCTGGTCGATGAGGATTCCAAACACTGTATACAAAAACACCTATGCCCAGAAGTTTCCTAGGAACTTGGAATCCATGATTCCTGGTTACCTTTAAAAATACATACTAAACATTTGGTAACTGCAAAACTTATATACCCTCTCAAAATAAAAAGAGAAACGGAAGCTGAAGGACTACAGGGTTCACCTTAAGACCAGAGTTAAATCCAAATATGGCAAGGAGATTCATTTTGTCCTGGAATCTGGCCTTAGTTGTTCTGAGGAACCTAACGGACTTGGAGTGCCCGATACCCGTTTACAGCTTCAAGAGGACCAGAATGTTGCTGGAGTCCTGAAATGACCGATTCATAATATCTGCATGCTAAATTGCTCCGAAACATTTGTGGAGCTCGAACCCCTGTTTATTGTTTGTGTCATAAGAGACACCCTGGGAATTTTTTTGATTGAGGAATAGTACAAAAAAAATTCTTTATTCTTCCTTGGTTGTAGGCCGTGTAGTGTCCTGTACGTGAGTACTCTCTTTCCCTAGATTGCTGTTTTGAAACCCTGATTCTTGTTTAGCCCTCAGTAAGACGCCATGTAGATTTTTTGATAGAGGAATCGTGTAAAACAGATTTCTTCTTTTTTCTTAGCAATAGGCCATTAAGTTTCCTGTATATGTGGGCTCCTATTATCCACATTCATGCCTCGAATACCTGATTCTTCTTTAGCCGTCAGCAATATGCACTGCAGATTTTCAGGTCTGAGGACTCGTATAACCCAAATTCCTTATTTTTAGCAACAGCCATGCAGTTGCCTGTATATGAGTACTCCCTTTCCCAGATATATGCGTCGAAACCCTCATGCTTGTTTAGACCTTAGGAAGAAGCCATGTAGTTTTTTTTGGATTGAAAACACATGTCACCCATATTCCTTATTCTTTCTTAGGAAAAGTCCGTGCAGTTGCCTGTATATGAGAATTTCATTTCCCTAGATTATGCTTTAAAAACCCAAATTCGTGTTTAGCACTTAGCAAGACACCCTGAAGTGTTTTTTGGGATTCAGGAAACGTGTATACCAGATTCCTTATTCTTCCTTTGGAATAGACAGTGAGGTTTCCTGTATATGAGGACTCCCATTATCCACATTCCTACTCCCAAAACCTGATTGGTGGTTATCTCTTAACAAGACGCTCTGTAGATTTTTGGGATATAGGACTAGTGTATGCCAGATTCCTTATTCTTCCATAACAACAGTTCATGTAGTGTTCGGTATATGAGGACTCCTGTTAAGAAAATTCCTGCTTCATTCTCAGCAAGACACCGAGACATTTCCTGGAGACCTAGAATTACAATTGCTTGGATATCACGAGAAAGACTCCCATAAAGTTCTCGTGGAATTGGAACCCAAGATACCTGGTTCTCTTTTCAAAAGACACCCTAAAATATGGCGACATAGAATCCCAGATTGCTGATTAAACCTTATCAAGATACCTTATAGATTTAGGCGATTGAGAACTCCAAGAACCGGATTCCCGTTCGGTTCTCAGCAAGATGCCCAGATTTTCCCTGTCTATGTGGATTCCAGGACTCTGTATATAAATTGCAGATGCCCAGATGTTTCCCAGGGACGTGTAATCCATGATTCCTGGTTACATTTTAATAAATTGTACTAAATATTTGGCAACTGCAAAACCTTCAGCCCCTCTCCAAATAAAAGTACAAACGGAAGTTTAAGGATTACCAAGTTCATCTTAAGAGCAGAGTTACATCCAAATACGGCAGAAGATACTTTTGTTCCGGGAATGTGGCCTCAATTGTCCCGAGGAACCTAAGGGATTTGTACTACCAGATACAGTTTTACAATTCTCAAGAGCACCAGAATGTTGCTGGAGTCCTGAAATGACTGATTCATAATACCCACAAGCCAAATATCTCTGAAACATGAGACGACCTCGAAGCCCTGATTCTTGTTTATTCCATAGTAAGACACCCTGAGAATTTTTCGAATTGGGGACTCGTGTATCACATATTCCTTATTCTTCCTTAGCGAGGGGCCATGTAGTGTCCTCTATATGAGGACTCCCTTTCCCCAGTATTCTGTTTGGAAACTCTGATTCTTGTTTATCCCTTAGGAAGTTGTCATGTAGATATTGTGATGTAGGAACCGTGTAAAACAGGTTTCTTATTTCTCCTTAGAAAAGATCTTGTAGATTCTGTATATGAGGACTGCTTTTACCTTTGTTGCAGCTTCTAAACCCTGATTCTTGTTGAGCCCACAGCAGATGGCCTTTGGATTTTTAGGACTGAGGACTGGTATAACCCCGATTCTATTTCTTCCTTGGCAAGGGGCCGTGTATTTTCCAGTATATTAGGACTCTCCATACATCGATCCTGCATCGAAACTCCGATTCTTTTTTAGCCCTTTCCAGGATGCCCTGTAGATTTTTGGGAATGAGGACTCGTGTAATCCATATTCTTTATTCTTTCTTAACACAAGGTCATTTTGTTGCCTGTATATAAGGACTCCATTTCCACAGATTCATGCTAAAAACACCATGATTCGGGTGTACCCAATAGCAACACGACCTGAAGTTTTTTGGGGATTGAGGACACCAGTAACGCAGATTTCTTATTCTTACTTAACAATAGACAGGGAAGTTTCCTGTATGTGAGGACTCCCATCACTCAGATTCCTACTTCAAAACCTGATTCGTCGTTACCTGTTAGGAAGACAGCCTGTAGCTTTTGCGATTGAGGACTCATGTAAAAAATATGCCCTTTTCTTCCTTAGCAATATGACGTGTAGTTTCCCGTATATGAGGACTGCTATTACCCAGATTCATGCCTCGAATCCCTGATTCTTCCTTATCCGTCAGCAAGATGCCCTGTAGATTTTCAGGACTGAGGACTCCTATAACCCAGATTCCTTATTTTTAGCAACAACCGTGCATTTTCCTGTATATGAGTACTCCCTTTCCCAGATACATGCGTCGAAACCTGATGCTTGTTGAGACCTTAGGAGGAAGTCATGTACTTTTTCGGGGATTGAGAATACATGTCAACAAGATTCCTTATTCTTTCTTAGGAAACGTCCGTGCGGTTTCCTGTATATGAGGATTTCATTTCCCTAGATTATGCTTCAAAACCAAATCGTGTTTAGCCGTTAGCAAGACACCCTGAAACTTTTTGGGGGATTGAGGACTCGTGTAAACCAGATTCCGCATTCTTCCTTAGCAATAGAGAGTGCAGTTTCCTGTATATGAGGACTCCCATTATCCAGATTCCTACTCCCAAAACCTGATTGGTGGTTATCTCTTAGGAGACACTTTGTAGGTTTTTGGGATGGAGGACTCGTGTAGACAAGGTTCCTTATTATTCCGTAGCAACAGGTCGTGTAGTGTTCTGAATATGGGGACTCCCATTACTGAAATTCCTGCTTCATTCTTGGCAAGTCGCCAAGACATATCCTGGTGACCTAGAATTCCTATTGCTTGGATATCAAGAGAAAGACTCCCATAAAGTTCTTTTGTATTTGGAGCCCAAGATTCCTGTTTCCATTTTCAAAAGACACACTAAAAATGTGCTAACAAAGAAGCCCAGATTTCTGCTTAAACCTTATCTAGAGACCTTGTAGATTTAAGTGATTGAGAACTCCAAGAACCAGATTCCCTTTCTGTTCTTAGCAAGATGCCCTGATTTTCCCTGTCTATGTGGATTCCAAAACTCTGTATACACAAATCAGATGCCCAGATGTTTCCTAGGGATGTGGAATCCATGATTCCTGGTTACATTTGAATAATTTGTACTAAATATTTGGCAAATGCAAAATCCTCGGCCCCTCTCCACATAAAAGTACAAATGGAAATTTAAGGATTACCAAGTTCATCTTATAACCAGAGTTACATCCACATATGGCAAGAAGATACTTTTGTTCTGGGAATCTGGCCTTATTTATCCTGAGGAACCAAAGGGACTTGTACTACCAGATAAAGGTTTACAACTCTCAAGTGGACAAGAATGAGGCTGGAGTCCTGAAATGACTGATTCATAATACCCACAAGCCAAAAATCTCTTAAACATGAGAAGACCTCGAAGGCCTGATTCTTGTTTATCCCGTAGCAAGAGACCCTTAGAATTTTTTGAACTGGTGTCTCGTGTATCACAGATTCCTTATTCTTCCTTAGCGCAGGGCCATGTAGTGTCCTATATATGAGGACTCCCTTTCTCCAGTATCCTGTTTGGAAACACTGGTTCTTTTTTAGCCCTTAGCAAGATGTCATGTGGATATTGTGATGGAGGAACGGTGTAAAACAGGTTTCTTATTTTTCCTGAGCAAGAGATCGTGTAGATTCTGTATATGAAGACTACTTTTACCTATGTTGCAGCTTCTAAACCCTGATTCTTGTTTAGCCCACTGCAGTTGACCTTTTGATTTTTAGTACTGAGGACTGCTATAACCCCAATTCTTCTTTTTCCTTGGCAAAGGGCCGTGTATTTTCCAGTATATTTGGACTCTCCATACATAGATCCTGCTTTGAAACTCTGATTTTTTTAGCCCTTTACAAGATTCCCTGTAATTTTTTGGGGATTGAGGGCTCGTGTCATCCAGATTCCTTAATCTTTCTTAGCACAAGGTCATGTAGCTGCCTGTATATAATGACTCCATATGCCCAGATTCATGATTAGAACACCATGATTCCTGATTAGCCCA
>NW_007261483.1:0-7808 GCF_000164805.1 Carlito syrichta
TGCTAATTAAGTGAGCTGACAAGACAGCTGGCTAGCTACTTAATTCCAGTAGTCAAATCAGCTGTCTAGCCACCTGGCTAGCTATATAACGAGATAGTTAATTCAGCTGACTATCAAGCAGGCCAGCTATTTAAGTCAGCTAGTTAAGTCAGCTGGGTATCCAGCTGGCTATCTAGGTAGTGAGATAGTTAAGTCAGTTGGCTAACCAGCTGGCTACCTAATTAAGTCATCTAATTTAGTTAACTGGTTAGGCAGCTGACTAGCTAGCTAGGTAGAGAGCTAGTTAAGTCAGCTGGCTAGCCAACTGACTAACTGGTTAAATTAGCTAGTTAATTCATTGGGCTAGCCAGCTGGCTAGCTAGTTAAGTCTACTATTAAATAGTTGGCTAGCCAGCTGTCTAGCCATTTAAGTTAGTTAGTTAAGTTAGCTGGTCAGCCATCTGACAAGCTATGTAGCTAGCTTGTTAAGTTATCTAGATAAGTCAGCTGACTAGATAGGTAACTAACTAGTTAAGTCAGAAATTTAAGTCAGCTGGATCGCTAGTTAAGTCAGTTAGTTAATCATCTGGCTAGCCAGCTGCCTATCAGTGTAACTATCTAGTTAAGTCATCTGGCTATACAACTGGCTAGCTAGATTAGTCACCTAATTAAGGCAGTTGGCTGGTAAGCACATTAACTAGGTATTTAAGTAGTCAATTCAGCTGGCAAACCAGCGGGCTATGTTGGTAGGTAGCTACACAAGTCAATTGGCTAGCCTTTAGGCTATCTAGTTATGTCAGCTAGATAAGTCAAGTGGCTAATCAGCTTTCTAGCTAGGTAGATAGCTAGTTAAGTCTGCTGACTAGCGAGCTGGCTACATCGTTAAGTCAGCTAGTTAAATCAGCTGGCTAGTCTGCTGGATAGCTAAGTAGCTAGGCAATTAATTCAGGTGGTTAGACAGCTGGCCAGCTAGTTAAGCCAGCTACTTTAGTCAGCTGGCTATTCAGCTGCATAGATGCTTAAGTCAGCACATTAATTCAGTTGTATAGCCAGCTAGCTAACTTGTTAAAAATCTATTTACTTCATATGGACAGCCAGCTGGCTTGCTAGTTATTTCAGCTAGTTAAATCAGCTGGCATTCTAGGAAACTAGCTAGTTAAGTCAGCTAGATATGTCAGATGCCAAACTAATTAAGTCAGCTAGTTAAGTCAGCTAGCTAGCCAACTTGCTAACTAGGTAGCTAGCTAGTTATGTCAGCAGTCTAGCAAGCTGGTTAACTAGTTAAGTCACCTAGTTAAGTCAGCTTACTAGCCTGCTGGCTAGGTAGGTAGCTTGGTAAATATGTCAGATGTTTAGACAGCTGACTAGCTAGATAAGTCACCTAGTTAATTCTGCTGGATAGCTAGCTGGTTAGCTATGTAGCAAGCTATTTAATTCAACTGGGTAGAAAGCAGGCCAGCTAGTTATGACAGGTAGTTTATTCAGCTGGCTAGCAAGCTGGCTAGCTAGGCAGTGACCTAGTTAAGTCAGTTGGCTATGCAGCTTGCTAGATAATTAAGTCAACTAGATAAGTCAGCTGGCTATCCAGGTGGCTAAAGAGGTAAAGAACTACTTAAGTTAGCTGGCTAGCCACCTGGATAACTAGTTAAGTCAACTTGTTTAGTCACCAGGCTGGCCAGCTGCCTAGATCAATAATCAACTAGTTAAGTCAGCTGGCTAACCAGTTAGCTAGCTAATTAAGTCACCTCATTAAGACTTGCCTAACCAGCTCAGTAGCTAGTTAAAAAGCTACTTACTCAGATCGTTAGACAGTTACCTATGTAGTTATTTCAGCATGTTAAATCAGCTGGCTAGCTAGTTATCTAGTTATCAGCTATTTATATCAGCTAGCTAGCTAGTTAAGTCAACTAGTCAATTCGGCTGGCTAGCTAGATAGCTAGCTATCTAGTTATTTCAGCTAGTATAGTCAGCTGGATAGCTAGGTACCAACCTAGTTAAGTCAGCTAGTTAAGTCAGCTGGCTAGCTTGTTAAGTAAGCTAGTTAAGTCACCTGATTAGCCAGCTGCCTAGCTGGATAGCTAGCTAGTTAATTCAGCTGGCTAGCCAGTTGGCTAGCTAGCTAAGTCACCTAGTTAAGGCAGATTTCTAGTCAGCTGTTTAGCTAGGTAGTTAGTTAGTTAAGTCAGCTGGAATGCCAGTGGGATACATAGGTAGCTACCTAGTAAAGTCAGCTGGTTAGCCACCTGGCTAGCTAGTGTTTTCAGCTAGTTCTGTCAGCTGGCTAGCCAGCTAGCTGACGAGTTAAGTCAACTAGTTGTGTCAGCTGGCTAGCCAACTGGATGGTTGCTTAAGTCAGCTAGTTAATTCAAGTGACTACCCATCTGGCTAGCTAGGTAGCTAGCAAGATAACTCAGCTGGCTAGCCAGATGGCTAACTGGTTAAGTCAGCTAGTTAAGTCAGTTGTCTACCCACCTGTTTAGTTAAGTAGCTAACTAATTAAGTCAGCTGACTAGCCAACTGGCTAGCTAGTTAAGTGAGCGATTTAAGTGAGCTGGTTTGTCATCTGGCTAGCTAGGTGGCTGGCTAGTTAAGCAAGCTCAGTAGCCAGATGGCTATCTAGTTAAGTCAGCTAGTTAATTCAGCTCATTAGCAGGCTGGTTATCTAGGTGGCTGGCAAGTTATTCCAGATGTTTAGCAGGCTGGTCAGGTATGTGGCCTGCTAGTTAAGTCAGCTGGCTAGCCGGTTGACCAGCAGGGTGGCTGGCTAGTTAACCTAGCATGCTATCCAACTGTCCAGATATTTAGCTGGCTATTTAAGCAGGCTGGCCAGCCAACTGGCCAGCCCACTAGCTAGCAAGCTGGCTGCCTAGCCAGCTAGCCAGCCAGGTAACTAGCTAGTTAAGCCAGCTAGTCACCCAACTATCTAGTCAGCTAGTTATGTCAGCTAGCTAGTTAAGTCAGGCAGCAGGTCTGCTAACAACTCTCCTAGATAGTTAAGTCAGCTAGCTACTGAGGTTACTAGTCAGCTATCTAGTTAAGTCAGCTAGATAGTCAGCTAGCTAGTCAGCTAGATAGTTAAATCAGCTAGCCAGCTTACTATCCAGTTAGTTAGTTAATTAAGTCAGCTATCTAGACAGATAAATTGCTTGTTTGCTAGCTAGTTATGTCAGCTTGATAGTCACCTAGCTAGTTAACTCAGTTAGCAAATCAAGTAGTTACTTAGCTAACTAGTTGGCTATCATCTCAGCTAGCTGGTCAGCTAACTAGTGTGCTCTCTCACTTTCCATCAGGTCAGCTAACTAGTCTGCTCACTCACCAGGCAACAGACCATCTCACTTGTCGGTGTGCTCACAGGCCAACGGGACAGCTAAAAATTCGGCTTGCTTGGCAGTCATGTAGTTAAGTCAGCTCACCCATAGACTCGCTCACCATCTTACTTGTTAAGGTAGCTAACACTTTGGATCACTTGAAGGCCGAGTAGTTAAGTTGGCTCAACTGACGGCTCACTCTCCAGCCAACGAGGTAATTCTTCTGACCAGACAGCTCATTCGCCAGCCAACTAAAGTAAGCTGACCAGTCTGCTCGTTAGCCAGGTGACTAATTCAACTGACCAGTTGGCTAACTTGCTGGCCGACTAGTTAAGTCAGCTGAATGGTAGGCGACTAGATAACCAAGTAGTTAACTAAGCTAACTAATCGGCCATCTAGTTGGCCCACTTTTCAGCTGACAAGTTAGCTCTGCTATATAGTAGGCCGAATAGTTAGGCCAGCTAACTAGTTGGCTATCTAGTCGTCTGAATAATTAGGTCAGCAAACCAGTCATCCAACTGGTTAAGCGAGCTAGCTAGTGGGCCAGCACATCAGTCAATTAGTTAACCCAGCTAACTAGTTGGCCGAATTGTCGGCTGTCATGTTAAGCCAGCTAACACGTCGGCCTAGTTGTCAGCCAACGTACTTAACCAGCGAAGGAGTAGGCCGGATAGTCTGACAACAGGCTAAGACATCCAACTAACTCATTAACCAACTAGTTAAGCCAACCAATTAACTCATTTAACAGCTAGTTAAAACAGAGAGCTAACTCATTAACCAACTCAATAAGTCAGTTAGCTACCTCGTTAGCCAATTAGTTAAGTCAACTATCTAGGTCAGCTAGCTAAAAAGGTAGCTAGCTGAGTCACCTTGCTACGTCAGCTAACTCACTTGTTAGCTATGTAAGTAAGCTACTTAAGTCTGCTACGTAACTAGATAGCTAATTATTAAATCAGCAAGATATTTAGCTTGTTAAATAGTTAACTACATATTGAATTCAGGTAGTTAAGTCAGCTAGCTAACGAGTTAAGTCAGCCAGTTAAGTCAGCTAGCTAACTAGTTAAGTCACCTAGCTAAGTCAGCTAGTTAAGTCAGCTTTCTAATTTATTCAGCTTGCTAAGAGAGCTAGTTAGGTAGTTAGCTAAAGGGTTGTCAGCAGGTTGAATCAGATAGTTAGCTAGTTAACTAACTGGTTAAGTCAGCTGATTGAGACAGCTAGCTAGCTAGTTAGCAAATGGGTTGAGTCAGCTGCTTGAGTAGGCTAGATAGAAACTTAGCTAACTAGTTAAGTCAGCTGGATGAGTCAGCTAGCTAGCTAGTTAGCTAAAGAGTTAAGTCAGCTGGTTGAGTCAGCTAGCTTACTCGTTAGCTAATGAGTTAAGTCAGATGATTAACTCAGCTAGCTAGCACGTTAGATAATGAGTAAGCTAACTAGTAAAGTAGCTACTTAACTCAGCTAGCTAACTAGGTAGCTAACTAGCTTGTTGAATAGTAGTTAGCTGGTTAGCTTACTATTTAAGTCATCCAGCTAGCTAGGTAGCTAGTTAGTTAGTTAACTATTAAATCTGCTTGGTAGCTAGGTAGCTAGCTCGTTGTCAGCTAGTTAAGTCAGCTGGCTAGCCAGCTGGTTAGGTAGGTAGTGAGCTATTTAAATCAGTTGGCTAGGAACTTGGCTAACTGGTTAATTCATCTAGTTAAGAGAGCTGGGCAGCCAACGGGCAAGGTATGTAGCTATTTAGTTAAATCAGCTAGATAGCTACCTTCCTAGCTATTGATGTCAGCGAGTTAAGTCAGCTGGATAGCCAACTGGCTAGCTGGTTAAATCATCTAGTTTAGTCATCCGTCTAGCCAGCTGGGTATTTAGGTAGATAGCTAGATAAGTCAACTTTCTAGGCAGCAGGCTAGTTGTTCAATTCACCTAGGTAATTCACCTGGCTAACCTGCTGGCTAGGTAGGTAGCTAGTTAGATTAGTTAGCTGGCTAGCCAGCTTGCTAGCTTAAGTCAGCAAGATAAGTCAGCTGGTCAGTCAGCTGGCTAGATAGGTAGCCAGCTAGTTAAGTCAGCTGCCTACCCAGCCGAGTAGCTAGTTAAGTCAGCTGGGCAGCTAGGTAAGTCAGCAAGTTATGGCAGCTGGCTAGCTAGATAGCTAGCTACATAGCTAGATGGTTAAGACAGCTATTTAACCCAGCTATATAGCTAGGTAGCTATCTGGTTAAGTAAGCTAGTTAAGTCAGCTTGCTATCTAATTAAGTCAGCGATTTAAGTCAGCTGGCTAGATAGTTAGCTAGCTAGTTAAGTAACATAGATAATGCAGCTCACTAGCCAGCTGGGTAGCTAGGTAGCTGGGTAGTTAAGTCAGCTGGAAAGCCAGCACACTACATAGTTAGCTAGCTTGTTAAGACAGATGGCTAGCTAGGTAGCTAGGTAGTTAGATCAGTCTGCTATCCAGCTGGCTAGCTACTTTAGTCACCTAGTTAAGTCAGCTCCCTAAACACCTGCCTAGCTAGGTTGCTAGATAGTTTAGTCAGATGTCTAGCCCGCTGGCTAGATAGTTGAGTCACCTAGTTGTCATCTGCCTAGCTAGCTGGCTAGCAAGGTAGCTTGCTACTTAAATCAACTGGTTAGACAGTTGGCTATCTAATTAAGTCACCTAGTTTAGTCAGCTGGCTAGCCAGTTGGCTAGCAATATGGCAAGCTAGTTAATTCAGCTGACTAGCAAGAAGGCAAGCTATTTAAGACAGGTAGTTTAGTCAGCTGTCTAGCCAGTTGGCTAGCTAGGTAGCGAGCCAGTTGTCATTTGGATAGCAAGCTGGTTAGCTAATAAAGTCAGCTCATTATGTCAGCTGGCTAGCCAGCTAGCTAGCTAGGTAGAGAACTAGTTAAGTCAGATGGCCAGCCAGCTAGGTAACTAGATAAATCAGCTAGTTGAGTTAGCTGGCTAGACATGTGGCTAGCCTGTTAAGTCAACTAATTAATTCAGCTGGTTATCCAGCTGTCTATCTAGGTAGTAAGATAGGTAAGTCAGCTGCCTATCCAGCTGGCTAGCTAGTTAAGAAAGCTACTTAATTCAGTTTGCTTCCCATATGACAAGCTAGGCAGCTAGCTAGTTAAGTCAGCTGGCTGCTCTGCTGGCTAGCTGGTTGTCAGTTAAATTATTCAGCTGGTCAGTCACCTGGCTATCTAGTTGAGTCAGCTAGTTAAGTGAGCTGGCTAGCCATCTGGCTAGCTGGTTAAGTCAGCTAGTTAAGTCAACTTGCCAGCCAGCTAGGTAGCTAGCTAATTAAGTCAAGTAGTTAAGTCAGCTGCCTAGCTAGGTAGCTAGCTAGTTAAGTCAACTAGTTAAGTCAACTCGCTAGCTAGTTAAGTCAGTTAGTTAAGTCAACTGGCTAGCCAGATGCCTATCCGTGTATCTATCTAGTTAAGTCACCTGGCCAGCCAGCTGGGTAGCCAGTTAAGTCACCTAGTTTAGTCACCTAGCTGGCCAGTAGATTAGCTACGTAGTTAGGTAGTTAAGTAAGCTGGCTGGCTAGCAGGCTATGTAGGTAGGTACCTAGTTAAATCAGTGGCTAGCCATCAAGGTATCTAGTTATGTCAGTGAGATGTCAACTGTCTATTCAGCTGTCTAGGTAGGTAGATAGCTATCTAAGTGTGCTGGCTAGCCAGCTGGCTACTTATTTAAGTCAGCTAGTTAAGTCATTTGGCAAGGTCGCTGGCTAGCTAGATAGCTAGGCAATTAAGTCAGCAGGCTAGCCAGCTGGCCAGTAGTTAATTCAGCTAGTTTAGTCAGCTTGCTAACCAGTACAGTAGCTAGTTAAGTCAGCATATTAAGTCAGTTGTCCAGTCAGCTTACTAGCTAGTTAAAAATCTAGTTAGGTCAGATGGGCTGCCAGCTGGCTTGTTATTTATTTCAGCTAGTTAAGTCAGCTGGCTAGCTAGGAAGCTAACTAGTTAAATCAGCTAGATATATCAGCTACCTAGCTAGTTATGTCAGCTAGTTAAGTCAGCTAGCTATATGATAGCTAGTTAGGTAGCTAGCTAGTTAAAACATCTAGTTAAATCAGCTGGCTAGCTAGGCAGCTAGCAAGTTAAGTCAGCTAGTTAAGTTAGCTGGCTAGCTAGTTAATTCAGTTAGTTAAGTCATCTGGCTAGCCAACTAGTTAGTTCAGTTGGGCAGCCAGCTGTTTAGCTAGTTAAGTCAACTAGTTAAATCATCTGGTTGGCATGCAGGTTACTTAGGTAGTTAGGTAAAGTCAGCTGGCAAGTCAGTGGGCTATGAAGTTAGGTAGCTAGTTATGCCAGCTGGCTAGCCATCAGGCGTCTAGCTATGGCATTTACTTAGGTCAGCAGGCTATCCAGGTGACTAGCTATGTAGCTAGATAGTTAAATGTGCTGGATATCCAGCTGGATATTTTGTTTAGTCAGGTAGTTAAGTCAGCTGGCTAGCTAGGTGACTAAACTAGGTAGCTAGGTAATTATCAGCTGGCTATCCAGCTGACTAGCTAGTTAATTCAGATAATTAA
>NW_007261484.1:0-819 GCF_000164805.1 Carlito syrichta
CCAGTTGTCTTGTTTTTCTCCTTTTCCTCTGCATTAAATACTTTCTTAAGTATTTCTTGTACAGGTGATCTGGAGACTGCATAGGTTCTTTGGGATTGGATGTCTGGGAAAGGTTTCAATTCTCCCTCACTGATGAACCTTAGCTTGACTGGGTAGGTTATTCTTAGTTGAAATTGTTGATCTTTGAGGACTTTGAAGATTAGGCTCCAAGCTCTCATAGCCTGAAGGGTTTCTGTAGATAAATCTGTTGTTAATCTAATTGGTCTTCCCTGGTACACAGTGTGACCTTTTTGTCTTGCTACCTGTCGGATTTTATCTTTTATACTTACTTTGTTCAGGCAACTTATTATGTGTCTGGGAGTTGGTGTTCTCATTTTTTCTCTTGCAGGTGTTCTCTGAAACTCTTGTGTTTGGATTTACTTCACTGATGAAATGAGGGAAGTTTTCTTAATGATTTCATGGAAAGTTTCTTCCAGTGTGGTCTCTGTCTCACTTTCTGTCTCAGGAAAAACAATTACTCTTAGGTTCAGTCCCTTGAAGTAATCGTTCATCTCTTGATGGTTTTTTTCTGTGTTTTTGAGCTTCTTATCTATGTTTTTGACAGTTTTGGCTAGTTCTGTATTTTGGTCTTCAAGTTCTGAGACTCGTTCTT
The DNA here is from genome assembly GCF_000164805.1 of Carlito syrichta. NCBI lineage: Eukaryota > Metazoa > Chordata > Mammalia > Primates > Tarsiidae > Carlito > Carlito syrichta. Next base: position 653 of record NW_007261484.1, read on the forward strand.
CTGCTTGGCTAATTCTGCTTTCCTTGCTTATTAGTTTGTTATTTGTTTCCATCACAGTATTCTTTACTGCTGTTATTTCTGTAATTATCTCCTTCTATTTTCCTCTTGTGTCTCATCAATTTTTTTATTCTCTCGATTAAAGTTTCAATATCTGGGTTTGTTGCATG
>NW_007261484.1:2116-5242 GCF_000164805.1 Carlito syrichta
CAGCAGCTGCTGAGATTGCTAAGGTGGTGGAGCTGCAGCCCTGGCTGAGCTCCGAGTGATGAAGGCTGCCAACAATGGGGACTTCAGCCCCCCTGGGAGAGAGTTAGAGTCTTTATGTGTTTTCTCTTTTGCGGAGGATCTCACAGATCAAGTTGCTCCATCACCATCTTGCCAGAAGCCCTGCAAGTCCTCATTCTTTTTGGCATCAACAGTGTTTTCTATTTTGACCATTCCAATCAGTTAATAGCAGTAAATCTCATTGTTTAAAGTTGAATATTCTTCAGGAATATGCCTATTGAAGAATTAAGCAGAAGAAATATATAATCTTTGATGAAGTATCTGACCTAATAAGAAAAATGCTTTATTTTAAAATTCTATAATTTAAAGAGGAGACTGTCAGTGGAGGTGGTGGGATTGGCAGTTGAGGGAAACTGCTAGGAGATGGGGATCATACTAATAATTGTTTTGGCTATTCAGGATCAATTATATTTCTACATGAATCACTATTGTTGTTTTAGATCTTAGAAGTATTATGTTGGTAGTTGAATGGATATACCATTAAATTTGTGGTTTGCCTTTGGTAAGATTGATCTTGTAACTGTGCAGATTCTTCCAATTAATGTGCATAGAACAGTTTTCCATTTGTTTGTGTCATATTTGACTTTGTTAATCAGGTTTTAGTCATCCTCACTTTAAAGGACTTTAACTCCTCTGCTTAGGAAGATGTTAATGTATTTCTTTTTGTGGCTCTTTGAATGGGATTTAGCATTCTCTTAGGTTCTATGCCTATTTCTTGTTAGTGTGCAAGAATGTGACTGCCTTTTGGACATATATTTGGTACCCTGATATTTTGTCAAAGCCCTTTATCAGTATAAATAGGTTTTTGACAGATTCTCTTGAAGTTTTGAGGTATAGGATCATATAGTCAGCAAAGAGGAATAACTTGACTTTTTCTTTTCCTTTGTACATTCCACGATTTAATTCTCTTATCTGATTTCTCTAGCTAGAAATTCAAGCACTTTGTTGAACAGGAAGTATGAGAGCGAGTAGCCTTGTTTTGTCCAAGTTTTGAGGAGAAATCCTTCCAATTTATGTCCATTTAGCAATATGTTAACTGTGAGTTTTTCACAGATGAATTTTACTATTTTCAGGTATGTTCCATCTATACGTAGGTGGTCAAGGACATTTATCAAGGATAGATGGTGGATTTTATTGAAACCTTTCCCGCATCTAATGTTATAAATATTGTTTCCTGTTTTTGCATTTGTTAATGTATTTAATTATATTTGTGGACCTTATATGTTGAACCAGCCGTGCATCCTGGAGATGAAGTCAACTGGGTCATGGTGGATGGTTTTTGAAATGTGTTGTTGCATCCAATTTTCTAGAATCTTGTAGAGCGTATTTGCATCTATGTTTATTAGGAATATGAACTGTAGTTCTCTTTGTTCATTGGATCTTTACCTGGTTTGAGTGTCCACTTGTTGTTGTCATCATAAAATGATTTGGGGAGTATTTCATTTTTATCGATTGCTGGTAATATTTTTAATAAGATTGATATTAGCTCCTTCTTGGATGAATTTATGTATTGAATATTTCCACTGGAAATCCATGTGTTCCAGGTCCTTTTTTTGTAGGTAAATTTCTTATGACAGAGTCAATTTCCTGGGTTGTTATTGGGCTATTTATTGCTTCCATCTTGGGAATTTGTGTGATATTAGACAATCCTCCATTTCATTTAGGTTATAAAGTTGGCCTATACGGGTGTACATAGCAATCTTTAATAAACCTTTGTAACTCTTCAGGGTCAATTGTGACTTGAACTTTTGAATTTCTGGTTGTGTTTGTTTGGAATTATTCTCTCTTTTTCTTGATCATTATGGCTAGGAGTCCATCAATCTTGTTTATCCTTTCAAGAAACCAGCTTTTATTTATTTATTTATTTATTTCTATGGTGTTTTTTATCTTCTATGTCCCAGATAAAGGCTATTATTTGGTGATCTGGATTCTTTTGCTGAAGTTACAGTTTTGGTGGAATTCCCTTTCCAGCTCCCATAGATGATTTGCTGTGCTGTTCACTTGTTCTCTTTCCATTTTTTTGATGTCTATTAATAGAGTCATAAATTCCCCTCTCAGTACTCCTTTCATGGCATCCTAGAGGAATTGGTAAGGTATTTCACTTTGCCTCTGTGTGAGCAGTAACATTTATTTTTATTTTATTTTTTTTTCAAGATGTGAGCAACATTTCAGGGTTCGTGTCCAAATGTTGGTTATGCAGGTACCTTTGCTGATGAGGCGTGTCCCTCCCTCAGATAAGGTGTTTCTTTATTTCATTTGTTTCTAGTAATACATATATATATATATGATTTCTTTTTTTTGAGTTGGAGTCTCACTCTCTCACCCAGACTGGAGTGCAGTGTCCGCTCCCGGCCACTGCAGCCTCGATCTTCTGGGCTCCGGTGATCCTTCCGCCTCAGCCTTCCAAGTAGCCGGAATTACAGGCATGCAGTACAGGCCCAGCTGATTTTTTAAAATTTTTGTTGTAGAGATGAGGTCTCCCTGCCCAGGCAGGTCTTGAACCTGCAGGCTCAGGCAATCCACTCACCTCAGCCTCCCAAAGGCACTGGATTACAGGCTGAGCAACCAAACCTGGCTCTAGGAATAGTTTACCTTCTGATTTGATTTCTGTGTTGACCTGGGAGTAGTTCTGTATTGTGCTATATAATGTGCATATCTTTATGAAATTAGGGGGAGTTTTGTTGTTTTTGATATTTATTCATATTCCAATATTGTCTCAAAATATGCATGGTCATATTTTAATATTGTAAAATATGTTTATTTTTGATTTATGGCCTAGGATGTGGATAATCTTGGGGCACGTTGTATGTGTTTGATGTGTAGAATGTATATTTTGTAGTTGTTGAATGGAGTTTTCTGAAGGTATCAGCTAAGTCCATTTGGTCAAGATTAAAGTTGAGATTACAGATCACCATGTGGAATTTTAACCTCAGTAACCTATCTAGGGGTACTTAAGTCTGCAGCTATCATAGTGTCTACATATATATATATGTGTATATATATATATATATATATATATATATATATATATATATATATAGTTTTATA
>NW_007261484.1:5392-12035 GCF_000164805.1 Carlito syrichta
TTTTTTTTTTTTTTTTACTTAGCTCTTTTATAAATGTTGGTCCTCATGTGTTGGGTACATATATGCTTAGCATGGATGGAACAAATCTTTTATCATTATTTGGTGTCTATCCTTATCTTGTAAAAAATTTTTAAAATAAAGATTGTTTTGACCAGGACCCCTGCCTTATTTTGTGACACGTCTGTCATCAACTTTGTTTTCCATCTTTTTTTATATCAATATTTTTTATTTTGATATTTTGGGGTACAGTTTAGGGTTAGGTATACAAATATGTTTCATTCAGGCACACTTGTTGATAAGGGGTGTCTCCCCATCCCCAGAGAGATATTGACTACTGTTAATCCCACCTCCCTTCCTCACCCCACCATAGTTTCCCACCACTGTCAGTTTTTTTAATAGTATTGCGGTGGATGTTCAAGGTCAGCTATACGAGTGAGAACATGTGATACTCAAATCTTTGTTTCTGTGAGAGGTCACTCGGTATTATTGACTCTAGTTCCATCCAGGTTGCTGCAAAGTTCATGATTTTGTTCTTTTTTATGGCTGTGTAGTATTCCATAGTGTATATATACCACACTTTTTAATTCAGTCATCTTTTTATGGACAGTATGGTTGATTCCAGGTTCTTGCTATTGTGAACAATGCTGCGCTAAATGTACATGTTCAGGTACCTTTTGGAAGAGTGATTTGAGTTCTTCAGGGTATATTCCCAGTAGGGGGATTACAGGGTCACATGGGAGGTTGATATTTGGAGCTTGTAGGAATCGCCACACTGTTTTCTACTTTTAACTTTTAGTCTCCGAGCATCCATTGTGGTGTGAGTTTACTGGAGGAAACAAATTAGAGTCGTGTGTTTTTGTCCACTTTTCCACTCTCATGTTTTCAGTGTTTCATTTAATATATTCACATTCAGGCTGAATATTAAACTGTGAGAGTATAACTCTGCGACAATGCTCTTAAAGTCTGCTTTGTTTTCTTTTAGATTTTGTGTTCATATATGTGGGTGTTTTCATTTTACAGATATGCTGTATCTTCTGCTGTTGTGGTCTTGTCGAGTATTTGGTTTTTCTTTTGTTTCTTTTGACTTCTGAACACAGCACTTTTATTTATTTATTTCTTATTTTAAATATGTGGGGCACAATTCAGATTTGTGAATACAAATGTTCATTAGAAAATTGCACTTGTTGATGTGGTGTCCCCATCCCCCCTGTCAGTTTCCTACTACTGTCAATCCTTTTCTTATAGTATTACAGTATTCATTTGAGATCTGCCTACAAGCATCTTTTAAAGCATGTCCTGTAGAACTGTTCTCCAAATAACATATTCTTTTAGGGATTTACCTACTGAAAAGTATTTTAATACTCTCTCACTAATGAAACTAAGTCTGAGTAGGAATTTCTTATTTTAATTTTTTATCAGTCTGAATTATAAAATTTTCGCACCATTTACATATGGCCTGCCATGTTTTTGAAGATAATTCTGCAGTAATTCTGATTGATTTACTTTGGAAGGCAGTCTTGCCTTTTCCCTTTGCCACTTTTAATATCATTTCTGTTCAGCCTATTTTGTGTTGGTAAATTCCTAATTATCTAGAGTTTGGTCTCTCAAATAAAACATTCAGGGCTTCCTTGAATCTCCTCTGTGCATATAGTCATCTCTATGGGCAGGTATAATAAATTTACTTGAATGACTTTATGGATTGTCTGTTCTAGTATATTTTATTTTCTTTCTGTTACATTTATTCTGGTCAGAAGTAGGTTTTTGTTTTTATAAAATTACACTTCTCTTGAATACATTTTTCTTTCTTATGAGTTTTTTTCTATATTTTTAATAGATTGTGTTAATTCCATAATTTGGTTTTTAAGCTCTCAGATACTTTCTTTCAGTTGATCAATTCTGCTTCCCATGCTTGTCAGTTTGTCATTTGTATATTGAATACAGTTATTCATTTTAGTTATTTCTAAGAATCCTTTCTTTAGTTTGCTCAGCTCTTTTGCAAATCAGTTTACTTTTAGTTCCAACCTTTCTAGATTTTTATTTATTCTATCCAATAATTATAAGATATATGTAAATTATTTTGTGCTACTGTCCTTCTCATAGATAGTCTTTGATTTTGCCCTGGTAGCTGTTCTATCTAGCACTGATTATTTGCTGGGGCCCTGGTCACCAGCAGTTCTTCATTGATTATTCTAAAGTTGTAGCGTTTTTCCTATTTTTGTCTTAAATTTCATTGCTCAGTGGAAAATGGAGAAAATATCACTTCTGATATTGGTTCTACTTTTGAACCTTCCTTAAGCTCCAGGATTGTTCAACTAAGAATTAGAGTTTGAGGTCAAGTAATGTGTTGTCTCCTTTAAATTTTGAGTACTGACTAAAGGATAAGGGGTGCTTTAAGATTTCAGAACCTATTGGCAGGTCAAAATATTTGCTATATGTTGAATTGATCATCTAGGACTTGCTCTCCATCTCTGCACAATATGACTATACAATAGTTATGCTTTGTTAGTCCCTTAGTCCAAGACAAGGTATAAGAGAGAAGAGAGAGAGGAGAAGGAGAGGAAAAAGGAGAATAAAGAAAATTAAGTGTTTGCTCAGTTTCTCTTTCAGAAGATTTTGCTCCATCCCCAGTCGTATCCAGCTTCTGGTCTCTATAATCAGGTTACAAGGCTCAGGAGTACCATTCTGGTGTGGGTTTCACTCTCCTCACTCCTTCCTGAGGAGTCTGCCTCAGATTTCCTACCTGTGTTCCCCTCCACAGCTCTCATTGCCAGCGTTAAGCTTTCACCAGCAAATATTACTAAGAAAACCTCCCAAATTTTCTGCTGCTGGGTTTCTCACTTCCTTTGCATGTGCCTATGTTCATTCTAGTATGTGATTGGGACATCTTTCTTTCTGTGTTCTGTGCTTGGAGTATCTGCTCAGGGCAAACAATGGCCAATTTCAGACGAGAGTGTTAATCATCCCATGGCCTCGGGATGCAGGCAGTTCAGGATGTAGGCACGTCAAAATTTCATAAAGAAAAGAAGATCTCTGTCCAGTCCCAGGACAGAGAACATTCTGACAGTGCATATTTTTAAATTTTTTCTCTGAGTATTCTCAGTTTCAGATTTCCTCCCACTGCTTTTTCCACGGGCTGTGATACCTGTGCCTGCTATGCTACTGTAGGTAGCAGAGTGTGCTGAGTGTCAGTTGATCTCTTCAGCCTTTTCCCAAGAGATGCTCCATGGATGGTTGTTTCTTGAGCATTGAACAGGGGCCAAATTCAGAACTTTGGCAAATTGTAGCCGTGTCTGCAACATGTCCCAGACGTTTGATCTCAGGTCGTGCATCAGTTGAATGTTCACTCACCCACTCACACACAGGAAGATATACAGACTAGTTCTTTGAGCACTCACTCATGTGACTATTATTTAACTGAAAGTCATATATTCTTTGCTTTGTATAGGTTTTAAAAGCCATTGTCCCATCTTTGTTTTCTTTTTTGGGGGGGTGCTTCTTCTCAGTCAGTATAATTCAAGAAAACAAAGGAAGGTGTCACTCTTGGCAGATAAAAATGTCCTTTGTCTGTGTGTCTGTGCAATTAATACAAAATTAGGTTCCCCATTATGACAAAAGGAAAAACACAAAAGGAAGGAGATTCCTTTAAACACATGATTCCTTGCTCCAAACTTGTGGGAAAAAAATATTTTTTTAATTCAGGACACAAACACTGTGATTAGGTAAGAAAAGTGAAAAAGACACTTTTTGCCTTTTCTTATCCATTAAAGGAAAATTCTTTATTTTCTACAGAGTACAACACAAGTTCACACAATAAAGATATTTTATTTTTCAAATCAAAACATGAAAGAAAGGAAAATTCAAACAAGGTAAAGGAATAGCATTTCTATGGCCGAATCATGACTTTGAGTTGATTTAATCCCATTAATGCTGCAGAACAGATTACATTTGGTTGTAGTAGACATTTTTTTCTCTTCATATTGTGAAATCATTTTATATTGGTTTCTAGTAGAAAAGACAACAAAATTGTACCAAAACCCTACTTTAAATAAATATCTGTACAAATTAAAAAGTGAAACAGGGTTTTCTCCAAAATGTAAAGTTTCTTTTTTCTTCTTTAATTATTCACAATAAGCAGCTGGAAACCAGAAAGGCAGCTACCGCTCCAGGGTCTCAAATCCATTAATACAACCACAGAACAATTTAAAAAGTCACAGAGAGAAAAGGGAAAGGAAACAAAGTCTAAAGTTTGGCATTTCCTTTTATCCACGTTTTCCCCTAGCTTCTCTTAGAATTCTATGCAAAATATATAGGAAGCAGGGCTTCTCAACACAGGGGAAGGGGAGCCTCAGTGCCTCCTGCCAACAGAGGTGATTCTGTGCAGTCAGACTGTGGGGCACACAGCAGTATCTCAGACCAGGTTTGTGGTCTCCCTACATCCAATCACCCTTTCCAGGAATCTCAGCAGACTATCAGGCATGGCACCCTGGAAGGGCTGCCCCTTCCTCCTAGTGATAGTGGCCTCTGCAAGAATACCAGGCAACCTGCTGAGTCCCAGGCAGTAACTGATGGAAATCCTTCCTGTATGGAACATGGAATGAATGATGCTTGACTGTGCTTCTGCCTTTCCTACCCCCTCCCAGGTCCATCATCAAGTCCTTTTCACACTTCTTCTGATCTCCCAGCTCTTTCACCCCCCCCTAGAAGTTCAGGTCTGGGTGGGAGCTATCAGATACATTCACTCTGCAGCCTCCTCCCTCAATGATCACCCTGCAACCTCTCATCTCCTTGCCTCTCCCCATCCCATTCACATTGTTACTCAAGTTTCCTAGATGCTGAACCTGCATAGTGTCATAAAAGAAGAGGGTCAGGTCCCCACAGCGAACCAAAGAACAGCCTTTCCAGGTACCTAGGGACAGTAACTCTTTGGTTCTTCACCCAATTTAAATAGTCCTTGTCTTTCCCCCTCTTCCACTAGTTAAGCAAGAGGAAAGCTGTGGTGAAGAGTCAGTGGGGTGGCTGGTGCCTAGGGTTGTAAACAGTATGAAGCCTGCAGTATTGTGCTTGTCACCTAGGAAGAGTACCCAAAGGTGAAGGCCGATTAGTGTGCAGGGCCCCATCTTTCATTCTATAATTTATGAATACCTAAAATTCAAGATTTTTCAAATTTATAAAATGGCTGATTACATGAAAACCACCTCAGAGAGACATACAAATCCAGAATCACTGGGGTGGAGACCAGATTATCAGGAAAAAAAAAAGTTGTGGAGGCTCAAATGTTGGTGACATTACGCAGGCAATTATCATGAATGTTCGGTTGAAAGGTGTAAACTAGTACTAGTGTGAGAGCTGTGGAATCCCCTCACACCACACTCTAGTGACTTTCCTTCCAGGAATCCACAAGTTCTCAGGCTGACAGTGCCAGTCGATAGCCAAATGACTCTGAAATGTGCAGCATTAATGATTGAAAAATGCACACAAGGTTTATCCCGACATAATTCTCCAGTCTCCAAGAAGGACTTTTGTATAATCTTAAACACCACGAGAATAAAATAATTATTTAACATTGCAGAACACTTCTGCCAGCATTATTTCATTCTGTAAATAAATACATTTAGTCAGCAAAGTTAACATGCAAGCAAATAGTTTTGGGATACTACAGTCAGGTAAGGAAAAATAAATGAATATAATGTGTATATCTTAAGACTCTTTTGAAAGCCATAACACAGAGGAAAAAGGACAGTACATCACCAGCATTCAATTGTGTCAGCATATCAGGAATGCCTGGCTTACCCATGAACTCCACATCAGTATAATTGTTCTGGATTAAAGAACAATGTATGAAAATGAATTGGCTCTCTCTCAGGGAGAGAACTTCTCAGGGAACCACAAAGACAAGAGAAGAGAAAAATTCCAAGATGGTAGAACAGGTCATTCCCTTGATATCAACATCTTCGTTGACCAAAGATTGATTTTCTTGAATGTGTGGACTTGAGACATTGTTGTCTTTCCTGTAGATAGTGTATGCCTGATGTGAATATTAACCACATGATTCTAAAGAAGATAAAGGGCCCCCTCAAATTCCCCAAGTGGTTTTGGACTTACTGTGTGATTTAATATCCCAATGCATCTGGGAGTCACCAGGGAGGGCCTCATGATTGGTTTCTAAGACACCTTACTTGGGGTCACGATTCAGAGTAATCTCTGTGTTCAGTAAAGGAAATTCTTTAGTTTAAGAATTTGTGCTATTCACATACCATGTCATGAAGGATCACCCCACACTAGGGCACAGATTTTCATGGATGGTGAAAGAGAGGAATATGTTGTGAAACCCCACACAGGAACTTTCACTGCAGGAATGGTAATTGCCAGAAGAAGGTGCTCAAGATCCACCCAGCACAGGCTCAGCCGTGGAACAGATGCAAAGAAGGCTGGGGAAAGGATGCTTGGGGAAATTCATCACAAAGCCTGAGAATTCTTTATTCCAAAACAGAAGTGTTATAAAAGTTAAATAAATAACTTATCAAGTGTCGGAGACCTGCTCCGATCTTTGAGGGGCCTTGGACCCGCACCGGAGAGTCAAGACAGCATGAGAGATCACTCGGAGGCAGTTCTTCTGGGATCAGTCTGATCAGGACTGAGTCAA
>NW_007261485.1:0-8401 GCF_000164805.1 Carlito syrichta
CATCATACTCTTCTTTTTAAGCCCTAATTAAAAGTTCCCCAAGTTATCCCTAAATTTAATCTAGTTATACTAACTTTTAATATATTAAGCCGTTAATATTATTGACTTAACACTATTCTATACTCTATAAATTTATTTAAATGGCTTGGTTTTATTGGCTTACTGTTATTAACTTACCATTATACTATAAGCTATAACTTAATTACCTTGAGTTTATATTATTTATATTTATAGTTCTTATAACCTACTATAATTCCACACTGTCCTATGATTGTATATAAATTACCTATGATTTAATCCAATTTTACTAACTTTTAATGTTTTAAATCGTTAATACTACTAACTTAACACTATACTATACTTTATAAATTTATTTAAAAAGACTTGATTTTATTAACTTACTTTAATACTATATATTCATATATCCTATTACATACCTAACTTTGAACTATAACTATATATCAATTACCTACGAACTTATCCTAAACCTAAAGTTTTATCACAAATTATATAAATCTTAAATCTTTAAACTATTGTCTTTTATACCTATTAATTACTTTATTTAATAATCTTATACCTAAGTTCTTAACACAACTATTATCTTATAATAATCTGTTATAAATCTTATCATTAATACTTAAAAATTATGAATTTACTTTATGTTCTAAAAAACTTAATTCAATACCATTTTACTTAAATCTAAGCCTGATTTCCTGTTAGGGAAAACTATTTGTGTCTCAAAACCTGTCATGCCACTTAAGACAATGAACTGCACCATTGCCATGACGACAGCCGGAGGCTGAAGCAGGTGGAGAGTCTCTGCACGTAAAAGAACGTTCTGCTTTGGCTAAAGGCAACATAACAAAACTATTATAGCAATTATAATGTTTTAACCTGAGGTGAAACAACATACTGAAAAACCAGTATACCAGGAAATAATACCAGGAAATGACAGCTAAAAAATCTTAAGAGGAAAGACAGTTTAGAAAAAAAGAGATTTTAAAGTAATTCTGCTGCACGTTTCTCATAAAATAGAATAAGTCCAATATTGAAAATCTTAGCTATCTTAAATACACTGGTTACCATTCATATGTACACACTTGATGTTATATCCTTGTCTCCGAGGCGAGCTTCTGAATAGGCCTTCATAGGCCTTGGCCATATCGATCCATATGTTGGCTCCCAACACCTATGTTGATGAGGAATTGTGTTGACCGGTTGCTACCAGGGACCAGAAATAACAGGGCCTTAAATGAGGCAAAGTTGGTTTTTTTGTAATTTTTCTCTTCTTGTAAAAGAATCTGGAAGCAGACAGCAGAGGCCAGCATTCATAGGCACTCAGGCCTCTTACCTTTCTGATCCCTCATCCTTGTTACTGGGTTCTATCCTGAAAGTTGCCTCATGGTCTGAGATGGCTGCTGGAATCCCAGCCTTTATTTCTGTTCTTGACAGGAAACAGGAGGATGAAAGAAAAGACAAAAATTTCTAAGTCTTAACAGTCTATTCTCTTTAAAAGAGTCTGCCTTTGGCCAGGCATGATGACTCACAACTGCAATCCCAATACTTTCGGAGTCCAAGGTGGGAGGTTTGCTTCAGACCAGGAGTTTGAGACCAGTCTGAGCAACATAACAAGACCTCACCTCTACAAAAATATTTTTTAAAATAGCTGTGTGTGATGGCACGTGTCTGTAGTCCCAGCTACTTTGGAGGCTGAGCTGGAAGGATCTTCTGAGCCCAGGAAGTCATGGCCACAGTGAACTGTGATGGTGCCATTGCATTCTATCCTGGGTGGCAGAGTTAGTCCTTGACTCAAAAAAAAAGTCATCTGAAAGACTTAACCATGATTTCTGCTTTCGTGTTATTGGCTGGAATTTATACATATGTCTCACACTATGTGAGAGGGAAACCATACTATTCCAAATAAAAACAGTTTTTTGAATCTGAGTAAGAAGAATTTAAGGCTATTGGGTAGGCAAATTGCATTTCCCACCACAGGACACATCCTTGATGGGAGATTTGCCAGCTAAGTGTGGTGGAGAGACAGGGCATCACAGGAGATCGAGAAGCCAGTGAGAGAGCATAAATGGAGAGTGCAGGGCTCAGCAGCATGCTTGGGTAACCTGAAGGAAAAGAGATTAGCAAGGAAGTAAAGTTCAGTGTGACCAGAAACAGAGTGGGATCATGACAAAAGACAGTTGAAACATTTCTATGCTCACTCTATGAGGTCAGCATTGCCCTGATGCTGTAGACAAAGACATTGCAAGAAAAATAAACAAACATGAAAACTACAGACCAATAAGCCTGGTGAATATTAGTGCAAAAAGCTCCAACAAAATACTAGGAAACCAAATTTAAGAGCACATTAAAAGGATTATATACCAAGTGGGATTTATTCCTGGGATTCAGGTATGCTTGGATATATGAAATCAAATCAAAGTAATGCACCTTATTAGCAGAATGAAGGACAAAAACCACATGAACAACTCAACTGACACACAAAAAGCTTTGGACAAGAGTCAACATGCTTTCATGATTAAAACACTTAAAAACCAAGAATAGAAGGAAACTATTTCAACATAATAAAGGCCATGTATGAAAAACCCACAAATAACAACACTTGGTGATGGAAGTCTAAAATGTTTGCCTTTAAGATCAAGAACAAGACAAGTCTGCTTCACAACATTGGTCTTGGCAATAGTTTCTTGTATATGGCACCAAAAACACAGGCCACAAAAGAAAAAAGAGACAAATAAGACTACATAAAATTTAAAAGCTTTTGTTCATCAAAGGACACAATCAACAGAATGAAAAAGTCATTCTATAGAATGGGAGGCAATATTTGAAAATCATATATCTGAAAATGGCTTAACATCTAGAATATATAGAAATAAATCTCAAACTCAACAACAAAAAAAATCAAATAACCCATCCAATTAAAAAGGGGCAAAGCATTTGGTTACACATTTCTCCAAAGATGATATAGAAATGGCCAAGAAGCATAGTATAGGTGCTCCACATCACAAATCATCAGCAAATTGCAAATCAAATCCACAAAGAAGTATCTTCAGACACTTATTAGGAATATCAATATTTTAAAAAAAGAAAGCAACAGGTGTTGGCAAGGATGTGGAGAAATTGGAAATCTTGTATGCTGTTGGTGAAGGATGGAAAATGATGCAACTGCTATGGAAAACAGTATGGGATTTCTAAAATGTTAAAAATATACTACCCAACAAGAGTACCTGCATATTGAACATTTGTATACCCACCTGTACCCCACAAATTAAAAAAAATAGAGCTGCCATATGATCCAACAATCTCACCTCTGGGCACATATCTGAAAGAATTAAATAAAAGGTCTGGAAGAGATATTGTACAATTATGTTTGTAGCAACATTACTCACAATGCCCTAAGGTAGAATCAACTGAAATGTCCTTCAGGGACTGAATGGATAAACAAAATACAGTGCCTGTAGATCAGCTACTCAGGAGACTGAGGGGGAAAGAGGCCCCTGGACTGGAGGGACAGCCATGCATCTTGAAACCCAAGAGTCGGAAGTCGCAGTGACCTATGATGCCTTGACTGCACTCCAGGTTGGGAAGGGGAGTGATATCCCATCTCTTATTTATTTATTTATTTATTTTGAGTTGGAGTCCCATTCTATTGCCCAGACTGAAGTGCAGTGGCACACTCACTGCCATGCCAGATCAACCTTCTGTGCTCCAGTGACCCTTCCACCTCATCCTTCCAAGTAGCCAGAACTACAGGCTTGCACTACCATGCCCACCTAAATTTTGATTTTTTGTAGAGATGAAGTCTCATCAAGTTGCCAGGGCTGGTCCCAAACCTGTGGGCTCAGGCAATTCATTCACCTTGGCCTCCCAAAGTGCTGGGATTACAGACTGAGTCACTGAGCCCAGCCAATATCTCATCTCTCAAAAAAGAAAAAATGATTTCTACCTGCAACAGAATATTAAAAGGAAAAGAATTCTGAGACGTGCTACAATAGAAATGAGTCTTGAAGACAATTATACTAACAGCTAAAACAAGCCAGTCACAAAAAGAAAAATGCTGTATGATGCTACTTATATGAGGTATCTAGAGAAGTCAGTTTTGTGGAAACAGGAAGTAGAATGGTGGTTGCCAGGGGCTGGGGAGAGAGGGGGATGGAGAGTTGGCATTTAATGAGCATAGGGCTTCAGTTTCATAAGCTGGAAAAGTTCTGAAGGTCTGTTTCACAGCAGTGTGAATATACCTGACACTACTGAACTGTACCCGTATCAATGGTTAAAATGGCAAATTCTAGGTGTGTTTTTAACAAAGCACATGAATAAACCTGCTTAAATTTCAAAAAGACAGAAAAAAGAGAAAGTGCTCAAAAAGGAGAAATTTGTAGTATAAAAGTGGCACTATTAGTTAATATTTCAGTTTCCAGTCTCAACATTAAAAAAAGGAATCCAGGGTTGGCTGAGTGGAGTGGCAAGTAGAGGCCCCTGGACTGGAGGGACAACCATGCATCTTGAGTTCAGAGGGTGTCTCTGTGGGTGCTGAGACCTCCCAGATAATGCTGGATGGTGGAGGATGTTTATGAACCAGGGCTAAATGCATGGGAAATGCTGCAGGGAGATTCCAGGGTGTTGTACAGGCACAGAGCACAGAGGGAGGGGCAGCTGAGTTTTGAGGGGGGACCGGTCAGAGGGGAAGCATGGATGGTCCAGCGGTGGCAGCAGAACTGCAACACCTGCAAACCATGAGTCTCCCAAGGCTGGAGAACAGACACAACTGCCACTCAGAAGGAAAGCACAAGCAGCTGTTTATGGGAGGATGTGAGGAAGTGGAGAGCACGGTGGGTGTGTGTGTCAAGAGGAGGCAGGAGAGAGAGGTAGGTGGGTCAGGGCTCAGCAGTGGAAGGAGTCAAGCTGGGGAATAAGGTGGGAGCTCAAGGAAGGGAGAAGGAAGTGGGGGGGGCGGGGTTTGATTGGGGAATGGCTGGGGATTTGCTGTTGAGGAAAACGCGGAGAACAGGTGTGGGGCCTCAGGGTACCCGTGAGTCTCAGGTCCTTCCCTGGTGGGACTTGGCAGACCAAGGGCTGAGATGGGATCGGCAGAAGCAAAGTGTCAGTACTGAAAAGAAAATGCGCCTCCCACAGAGTCAGCTACAACCGCACTGGGCCTGGGATATGATGTCACCCAGAGAAAGCGGAGCTCGGTTAGCCCAAGGTCCATCATCACACATAAATCTGGAGGAAACAAGACCACAGATTGATGATTCCTTAAGATTGTGCAGGTTTCAAATCAGTAGCATTGACAGATATTCAACAAATGCATTTCATTCTTGCTGGTAAGGCAAGGATTCAACTACACAACAGATTAATCTCAAAAAACAGGGTGACACAGGTGCAGCATCCTGATTTTACTCCATGCCAATCCCTGTGGTTCATTGTCTGAATTTTCCAATATAACCTCCTCCCTGCACTTTCTGCCATATAAAGGTAGGTTCTTCTGCTGATGTGAGTATGCAATGCTGGGAAGAAAATGCTGAATATGAGGAGAATGCAGGCAGCTTTTGATGCCAATGACCAGGTCTTCTTCCTTGGTCCCTTGCAGCCCCTTAGTGGGACTCCATAGTTGACCCCAGGGTCTCAGAGCCCTCTTCACTTTCACAGGTCCTTACTCTGTAACTTTCTCTACACCAGATTGTCCACATCCAGTGAAGTTCTTCCTCGGTTTCAGAGCACTCCCCAAGCCAACAACCAGGCCTTCTTCCTCTATGACAAGAAAATCAGGAAGGCTGAGCCCCCGGGATCCTATAACTAGGCAGTATGGGTGGAAAATGGGAAGAGAGCCAAGTTCAAAAGTCCAGGAAAGAAATCTCAATGGTGACATTCTCTGTCCTTGGTATAATCCATGGAGTCTTTTAAATCCTCAGTCCAGGCCTCATCTCACACAGGAAGTAATGATTATATGTCACATCTTATCTGGGCACCTCTGACTTCTCTCCTCCATAACCCCACCTGTTTGAGGATGGTCCCTCTTTAGAAGGTATCAGACTTATCTTTATGTGGTGACTTTGCCAGTCACTAGTTATTTGACAATGAACAAGTGACTTAATTTTACAGGCTGCATTGTGTCGGTGAGTGGTTGTGAAAAGTCAATGCAGCAAAACAAGCCTATGTGAGCTTCATGAGAGCAGGGAAGGTGTGTCTCTTGATCTGCCCTGAATCCCCTTTGCCAAGGACAGTGCTCAGAATTTACAACCTAAAATGCTGTTTTCCTTTCCATAGACTGTCACAGCTGCATGGAACCTTAAGGAGACGCTAGTCCAGTTTACACATGAGGAAACTGACTTATAATAAGTGATATGTACATGCTATACAGATTGTCTGATGTGGAGCAAAACTAGAGGCCAATTCTTCAGCCCAGGCACCTACTTCCCAGCCTCTCACCACCTTTGAAGCATTTGCAATTTTTATGAAAATTGCCCCTCCTACTGTAAACAAGAGTTGTTCGACGTCAACCTTTTTCTGGTAATTTTAGTGTGACCCATGTCCCTAGACTTTTCCCATCCTTCCCTTTGCCACTCTCAGCTTCTTGAACTAAACCACTTCTCCCCACTGACAAGATCTGTAACACTTGTATTTTGCTAAGGCTCTCTGTGAGGGCTGTCACTGACCTGAAGTGGCTTTTGGAGAAGCTGTGAACAGACTGGGGAAGAAGAAGCCCAGTACAACACAGTCATAGGAAGATGGGGGCAGAAACCACCCAGTCAGCATCATGGTCAAATCCCAAGAGATGTGTTTGCCCAATGTGCAGGCCTGATAATGAGAAAGAACAGGCTGTAGTGATGTTTGCCATGTTTTACTGTTGCCTGTCACCTAGAAGTCTCATGTTTTCTTGGAGGGAACTGGGATAAGAAAGCTGTTTGCAGGGGCTGTCTCTCCTCCTGCCCACTCTCCTTGTCTGTGACAGAAAGCATGGGATCTTCCTTCTAGCGGCTGTGTACATGGGTTATGGATGGAAACTCTGGGGTATCTGGTCCTGGGAAATGGGAAAAGGAGGGAAGGAGTGGGTATCCACCTCAGTGATGATTCCTGTGGTATAAGCTAGTTCCAATGTTCACTGACTTGGATTCTCAATGTCTTGGTCTAGAGACTTGTGGGATAATGTCTCCCACTCAGAGCTTACTCAGGGGGACTTGTTTGGGACATGGCCCTGGTATAGCCTGGTCTTATGGACTACATGTGTGTGTCCCTCCCAAAGTTTGCATGTTGAAGCCCTGATCCTCAATGTGCAGGTATTAGCAGGTGGGGTCTTGGGAAGTGATGAGGACATGAGGGTGGAACCCTTGTGAATGAGGTTAGTGCCTTATAAGAAGAGACATGGGGATACGGGACAAGATGGCAACAGCATAGGTGAACTTATGAGATTCTCCGAATGTGAGTTCCCCAAAAGACTCTTACCTCTCTTCCCCCACCCCCCAGTGCACCACCAGCCACGCTGCTGCGAGGCCCAGGGACCTTCAGTCCCATGCAGGACCAGATATTGTGGCCCCCTGCACTGCTGTTCCACTGCATGCATGGGAGTCTCAGGTCCCAGCCCCCTCTCAGCTCCCTCCCTGGCTACATCATCTCCAGCCCAGCACCCGGCACCAAGCCACCAGTCACTCAGGGAGGCTCTGGGTGCCCGCCCCTCAGAGACACTGGTCCCATTCCTGGCTGAAGTACCCTGTGGGGGGCCCAGGCCCACTCTTGCTGCTCACCGCCTGCCCTTTGGAGCTTTGGGGCTCTGGAACTCTGGGCCCACCCTGGCTGAGGCACTCAGCACAAGACCCTAAGGTGGGCAACCCAGACAAGCAGAGAAAAACAGATCTACATAAACTGCCTAGCCATTCTCCAGGCAGAGACTTCCATTGCCCTGCCCACCTCTCAACAAACTCTACCTCAGTTCCTAAGGCAATGGCGCAAAACAGGAGACCAAGCCCCACCCCTATGCTGCAATGAAAAACATAGGGGAGAGGCCGAAATCAGAGATCAGAGAAGTGACTTTAGTCTGATCACTTATTTTGACTTATGATTTTATCATTGTAACTGTTGGTTTTGATCACATTTGTTGTTTACCTTCTGACCTACACTGTTTCTTGATTTTATTGGCCAGTCTCTGTGTAGCTATCAGTACTCTTTAGGGAATCTTTCTTACGTGTCTTTCTTCACTTCTTTCTAGCTTTGTGTCTCTTTCTCACCTGATAGTTGGTATGTATATCTGTTTTCCCTCAGGCTGTTCTCTCTTTCTAACCCCCTATTGACCTCCCCTTCCTCCATTATTTTTCTCTTTTATACCCCTCTTTTTAAACTAGGGACCAAGACTACATACTGCTGAATGGACAGATTGTAAAGCAGAGGG
>NW_007261485.1:9002-9982 GCF_000164805.1 Carlito syrichta
AAGAAGGGGAGGGAAAGGGGGAGAGAGAGAGAAATCTACACAAATGAAGAAAAATCAAAAGAAGAGTATGGGTCTCTCCCAGACCCCTGGGAGGACAGACACTGAGAAACTGAATTCAGAATGCAAACAATGAAGAGCCCCCAGAATGAAGGGTCTCAAACTACAAACATAGATATCAAGACAATAATGGAGAGATTAAAAAGAATTGCGGAGACACAAGAAGAAACTAGGAAGGAGCTAGTATCTGAGATAACAGTAATAAAGAATACTGAGAATGAAATAAATAACAAACTGATAAGCATGGAAAGCAGAATTGCTGGAGCAGAAGGAAGAATCTCAGAGCTTGAGGACCAAAATATAGAAACAACCCAAACTCTTGAAAACACAGAAAATAAGCTCAAAAACACAGAACAAAACCTTCAAGAGATGAGAGATTACCTCAAGAGGCCTAACCTAAGAATAATTGGACTACCTGAGGCAGAAAAAGAGACAGAAACCACACTGGAACAAGCTTTCCATGAGATCATTCAAGAAAACTTGCCTTATATAATCAGTGATACAAAAATTCAAACACAAGAGATTCAGAGAACCCCTGCAAGACAACAAATGAGAAGACCAACTCCTAGACACATAATAATTCACATAAACAAAGTAGGAATAAAAGAAAAAATCCTAAAGGCAGTGAGAGAAAAAGACCAGATCACCTACCATGGAAGACCAATCAGAATAGCAGCAGATTTATCTACAGAAACCCTACAGGATAGGAGAGCTTGGAGCCCTATCTTCAAAGTCCTAAAAGATAAACAATTTCAACCAAAAATAACCTACCCGGCCAAGTCAAGTTTCATCAGTGAGGGAGAATTAAAATCTTTCCCAGATATCCAATCCCTAAGAACTTATGCTGCCACCAAACCATCCCGACATGAAACACTTAAGAAAGTACTAAACACAGAAGAAAAAGAAAAAAGAACAACGTTCTT
>NW_007261486.1:0-6740 GCF_000164805.1 Carlito syrichta
CCACTGCACTCCAGTCTGGGTGACAGAGTGAGACTCCAACTCAAAAAAATTAAAAAAATAAAATAAAAAAGTAAAGGCCCAGTTACACAGGGAATTGCAGGCTAATTCCTTAGAAATCGCACCTGAGCCTCTAAGCCCATGCAAAGACCCCTGCTTCAGCATTCGCCACACTTCGCTGCAGTTGCTTCCTTCTCCCATCCTCTTCCCTCCTCCCTCTTGCCACGTATCATGGGTTTCCTGTGTGCTGGCCATCCCTACACACGCACTGCCCTTTACTCTGCACTACAGCCCTGCAGGTACACTGATTAGACCTATTCTGCGGATCAAGAAACTGAGGTTCAGGGGGCTGAAGGCATCTGGTCCACTGCACACAGTTGAGACCAAATATGGGTCAAATTTTGTTACGTGAGCCCATCCAAGGCACCACGGGACTTTTTACTACTGATAATAATGAACTCGGCAGTTGTTTAAAACACGCCATGCTCTAGGCCAGGCGCTAAGTATTTCAGGTACATAACTCACTTAGTCCTCAAAGCATCCAAGTAGGTACTATTCTTATCCTCTCCTGTTACTTTTTTACTTTTTGAGTTGGAATCTCTCTCTGTTGCCTGGGCTGGAGTGCAGTGGCACAATCAGGTTTCAATGCAGCCTCAACCTGTGTGATCCTCTCCAGTAGCTGGGACTGTAGGCATATGTCACCATGGCTGGCAAATTGTTTGATATTTTGCGGAGACAAGGTCTCATTCTGTTGCCCAGCCTGATCTCAAGCTCCTGGGCTCAAGCGATTCTCCTGCCTATGCTGTGATTTCAGGCAGGAGCCATCATGCCTGGCCACTTCTGCCACACTTGATTTTCCACTCAGGCCAGCCCTGATTCAGTGTGGAAGATCACTCTATAAGAGTGTCACCTTAGAGCCGCTATGACAGAATACCATAGACAGGATGTCTGAAACAGCAGAAACTTCTTTCTCACAGTTGTGGAGAATGGAAGTCCAGGAGCAGGATGCCACAGGATTGTGGCTGAGTTCTGGGGAGCGCCCTCGTCTTGGTCAGGGTCTCACTCTGGTCGGGGTCTCACTCTGTTGCCCAGGATGTAGTACAGTGGCACAACTACGGCTCACCACAGCCTTCAACTCTGGGGTTCAAATGATCCTCTCTCCTCAGCCTCCTGAGTAGCTGGGATTACAAGAGCATACCACTCTGCCCAGCCATTTAAAAAAATTTTTTTGTAGAGACGAGGTCTTACTATGTTGCCCAGGCTAGTCTCGAACTTTTGGGCTCAAGCAATCCTCCTGACTCTGCCACCCAAAGTGCTGGGATTACAGGAGTGAGCCACTGTGCCCAGCTGGTGGTTCTTATTGATAAAACATACCCTGGGGCAATCCCCTGGGGTCCCCTCCCACTATGGGAGTTTTCTGTCCTCTCAATAAATTCTGCTTTCTCAACAAAACAAAGAAACAAAGAAAACCCGACCCTGCCAGGACTGCTTCCTTCTTAGCCCCCCAGAAAACTGAAGTTGGACTTTTGGGCTTCTGAGCACCCACATGGCTAAAACCCCTTCATCCAGGCTGTGTCTCTCCAAACTCAAGGTTTCGCAGCTACCTATGGGGTTTGATTCCACACAGGAGACAGCCCCGGTGGATGTCAGGGATCAGCTCTCACCCATCTCTTGAATCCTCTGTCACCTACATCGAACAGGACACTGAGCACCCAGGACAAGGAGAAGCTGTAGGATACTCCTCCTCCTGTGGATTCTAAATAGATGTTCATCCCTTCCCCCACATCAGTGGGAAATGACCGGCCATCTTCTTGACCCCGAGACTTTCATTATCTAGGGACTGCAAAGAAAATGAGACCATTTCTGGAAGAAATCTACAGCCCCCTCTGTTCCAATTTCCCTGAGGCTCCCGGGTCTCAAAAAACTCACTGCAGGCACCAACTCCTGGGCTCAAGTGATCCTCCTGCTTCAGCCTCCAGAGTAGGTGGGACTACAGGCATGAGATGCTGCCACTGGCTAATTTTTTTTAAAATTTCTTTTCTATAGGGTAGGGGCGTCTCGAACTCTCAGTTTCAAGTGATTGTCCGACCTTGGCCTCCCAGCTGGTTTTACAGGTGTGAGCCGCCACGCCCAGCCTGAAATGGGACCTTACAGCATGTTCAGAAGATCAGCCTTGCACACCCTCAAGCATATTACGGATACAATGTATGAACTGCTCTTTCTCTTAGGCCACAACCCCTCCCTGGGCCATTTTCTGTTAACCTGCAAATAGGTGCAAATCTTTCTCAAGGAAAAAATTCCCTTTCCTCACCCTGTGCTTCTACTCAGTAACAACACACTTTTTAAGGGTTGCAGCTATATACTGTCTCCTCCTCTTCACTTCTAGTTTGGTTTTTTCTCCCTCCTCACTCCAAATCTTTCTCCTGGAGTCACTGACCTTGTCCGGGGCTGGATCGAGGGCTTCTTGGTCCTGGTTTCCAGGCCCACCCTGTAACCCTGACGCTCACGACCCCGCTCTTGCTGTCGCGGCTCCTCCTTCTGTCCACCTCTCCAATGTCCATGTCCCCAGGGCCCTGCCCCACCCCTTCTCCTTGTTCTCCACCCTCTCCTGGGCTGGCCCATCCCTTCAACTCTCTGGCAGGCCCACATCTCCAGGCCTGGACAGCCAGTGACCTCCCAGACATCTCCACGTGGTGAATCCACAGGCCCCCAGATGGGAACTGACCCTCATTCCAACACCTGACCTCCGTCCCTGGTTCCCATCTCAGAAAGCAACTCCCATTCACTCAGCTTGAACTCATCCAACTCAAAGTGCTTCCACCCCAGTTGGAACTCAAGGTTGATAGCAGGTGAGAGCTGTTGTGTGGGAAACGAGAAAATTTTGGAAAGAGCTCGTCCAGTCCCAGAAAACTCACTTAATATGTGGAGTTGGTTGTAATTCTTTCCCATGGGACCCAACACAACCCCAGGCCCATGGGAGGTGCTCCAGGTCAGATGGTTTGGTTAATTAATCCATCAATTGATTGGAGGCAATACACAGTTAAGTCCCCAACATGCCAACCTTCCGGTTCAAAGATGTGGGTGAGCTTTTTAATACATTATTTTTCTCCACTGGGTGGCAGTACAGCCTGTCAAATACATGCTGTACTATGTGGCCGATTGTGTGTGTTGGGCACCTGGCTACCTTAGCAGGACTTAACAACGAATTAGACTTATGAATGCACTTCCAGAAGGAAACTCATTCATTTGTTGGGGGATGACTGGCACTTGTGATTTTTCCACCAGTGCTCTCCTATTGGAGAACAACATGATTGGTGGAGGTTGCCAAGGAGAAAGGAAATTGGCTTGATTCAGGAGAATGAAAACAGGCCCTGCTGCAAGGTTGGAGGGAGGTTCACGTCACGCACAGAAAGTCATGGAGATGGTGGCCATCTCACAGAGGAACAGGTGACACAGGCACCCCTTCCCAGTCATGGCTGAGGAGTTTGAGGGTTGGAAGCATGTGTTGGAGAGCAGAGGTCCATTCCTTCTCTGCAGGGGTGAAGTGGTCCAGGCCCGGGAAGAGGAGACGAGAGACGAGGACACCGGAGACCCCTGAGGCTGGGCTTCATACTGCCAGGAGCAGAGGGGACCTGAGTGCTCACCTCCACTCGAACGCTCTGCTTGCCTTTGCCATGGCACCGCCCTTGCGCACGGGGAAGCCTCCTTGACAGATTCTGAGGATGAGATGGAGGGATCATTTGTGTCCTCCTTGTCTCGCTCGGAGTCCATGTCCTCTGCATAAAGTCCTCACTGCAGCCCCTCCCCGTGCTGTCTTCCCCTCTTCTCATGACTCTCATCCTGAAGGTCCTGGTTCCATCCGGGCGGGTGAGGCCCTTGGGCCTTCACTGCCTCCCAGGCCCCTCTCCAGCCCTCCTCCCACTGCCCTGGCACGGACCCAGTTTCTGGATCCCAGAGGGCGCTGGATCCAGTGGCGCAGACCTGAGTGTCACAGGCACGGAGCTGGGCTGGAGTCAGAAGAGCGGGCCCCACCCTGCTGGAGGGGCCCCCAGCAAGTCTGGGTCTGCTCTGGGCATCCTCTCTCAGGGCTTTTCCTGCCCTGGGGCGCTCTGGACTTGCCCAGCTCTTCTCCTTCCCTCCAGATATCACCAAATTCTTTAGTCTCCATCCTGGAGAAGACATGGAGAACATGCCAGAGGGAAAAGAGCAGGAAGAGGAAGTGTGAGCAAGGCACAGGAAGCCTGAAGAGGGGAAGGCGAGTCAGTCCTCACGGCCCCTGTTGCTTGCTGCCCATCAGGAAAGTCAGTGAAACTGAGGGAAAGTCCTCTTACAGCATAACAGATATTTCAAAGCACAGGCAAGTTTGGCTGGGAGGTTAGAAAGAAAAACACTATCGTCAAGGGGAAAGAACAGAGTGGTCCAGGAAGCCGTCCGTATTTGACTTGCAGGTCTCCTGACTGGATCATGCTGCGGGTCCTAGTGGGGGAGAGGAGTCACCACTACCCAACCCGTGCCAACAGGCCTCCTGCCTCTAATAGTGCCCAAGGTGTGCGGGACTCGGCCTTTCATCTGGAGGGCCTAGAGACCTCCCCTTTCCTCTACATCTGTTGCCCTAACCAGGGGTCCGGTCTCCTAAAGGCCGCCCTTGTGAATTTGCAGGTTAACTGCCCACTCTGTAGCCAGACAACACCCTCAGCACAGAGCAGCAAACAGGCCTCAGTGCCCTATGGACCCGACCCTGGGGATGTCAATGCCCAAGGTCACCTCTCCTGGGCCAGATGAGCCTTCTGGGTCCTGCACCCCCTCCCCCAGCGAGCGTCTCCTCCATCTCTGCTTCCCCAGGGATCTCTGCACCTCTGTCTGTGTTGCACACTCCTGTACCGACACCTGGAAAAGGCTGTGACGTGCAGGCCTCAGCCTGGCCCAGAGTCGCTCTGGAGTTTGACGTGTTTTGGGGGGGTTAAATCTACAGGAGGCTGCTTTACCTTAGTGGCAGTTAATATGATAGTCTTGAGACTGCATTTACAGACATGTTTTACGTTTAATGCTGGAGGTTTTTACATTAAACAAAATACATCTACTCCTAATTTCATTTTTAACATATCTTATGCAAAACATAAATATGCAAAGCAGCCTGGCCAAAGGCAGACTTAAAGAACCACCCCAGGCACCAGACTTTGTGAGATGTCGCGTGTCACTGCGTGGGAACCCACTGCTTCTGGAAGGTCCTCTCGGCTTTCTTGCCCTCCCCTCGGACTTCCATAGCGGAAAGCCCCAGCACCTCTCTTGGCCTCTCCCAGTTCTCCACCTCTGCCCTCACCACCTTCTGAGGGCACTGCCACACTCACTGTGTGCTAATTATGTGCTCAGAAGAACTAAATCGCTTATTCTTGTAACCTGATAAGTTAGGTATTACTTGTTATCTCTTTCCACAGAAGGCTATGCACGGGTTCCTCCAAGAGAGGGTGGGACTCTGCCTTGTCTCTGTAGGATCTAGGGAGCAACAAGGAGTCTATTAGAGACTACGTTTCGGTGAGGAAGGACTTGAGCAGGAAGATGCAGAGCTGGCGCAGCCGCTGACCATTCTCAACTCGGCCTTAGTCCAGGCGGCTCAGACTGCTGTTCAGATCTCTCATCAGTGACACACTGGGAAGCCTGTAGACTTCATTCACTGAACCACCTATGAGCCAGCCCAGCAGTCCTCACTCCCAGTTAATCAGCTTGAAGGGTGCCTGACGGTTTGTCAGTTAAGGTGAAGCTAATCCGTTATGGATCTGTCAAATGGGTGTGGTCGGCTTTGGAGTCCCGGGTCCTGAGTCATTCAGGGTGGTCACTTGAGCAGTGGAAACCTCCCCTCAAGGCAGTGGATGGTGTGATGCTGGGGAGGAGATCCACAGATTGGACACCCCCGATCCTTTCCAGGGGCTTTGGGGTCAACTGCCTCACGTTTTAGGTCAGGGATTAGGACACAGAGGAGGGAGGCTAGGCCAGTGGCACCTCCTGTCAGGCCCCAGAACAACCTTGGAGTGAGAGAATTTGGAAAGTGGAGGGAGAGAAAGCCCTTGGTTCAGTGCTCCAGAGCAAGGTCCAGCGGAAGGGGGGGGTCTCAGGCCTCTGTCCCCTGGGAACCAGCTGCTCTCGTGCCCTCAGACTCATCACTCCTCATTGTGTGGCTCTGGGCCAGGCACTCAACCCCTCTTGTCTACAAAACAGTTATAGCCATGCTCTGTCACTGTGTGGGGCTCATGTGGGAATCACGCGAGGAGAGTAGGTTATTTCGGAGTCATAAAGCATCCCGGCATGTAAGGCTGGAAAGGGACCCTCTGCCTCCCACGATGTGTGGCCTTCCCAGCCTCCTCTCTGGGGGCCATCGCCGCTCCATGTCTGGCTGACTCCTCCAGACACTTTGTCTTTGGACACTGTGGTCACACACGTGAAGAACCAGTCATTTTTCTTCAGGCTTAATCTGCGTTTGCTTGGAGGAAGCTTCGTAACGAACTAGTAACAGCTCTGCCCTGCTCCCTTTCCCAGATCCCACAACAGGGAGCCAAGGACAGAGGGCTTTCGTCCCTTTCCCCGGCTCATGTGGCTTCTACGGGAGATGTGAGCCCCGGCTGTTGGGTGCCTGCCCCCTGCTCCCAGGCACGCGCTCTGCTGCTGAGAGGACAACAATAGATTTAGGTTAAGAGCATGCTATTGAGAGACCCAAGAAACCAAGAAACTTAAAAAAAAACAACCGAGGC
>NW_007261486.1:6882-7653 GCF_000164805.1 Carlito syrichta
CCCCACCTTCAAGTTTACTATATATTTTGTGTATTCCTACCTCATGTATTTTATGAAATCTTAGTATTTTAAATTCTACCTCAAATGAAATCTTAGTACTTTAAATCCTACCTCAGACCCCGTAGAATTAGGCATATGTCGGGTGCCAGGTCGTGACCAATTGTATAATGGCGTAAGTAGTGTTTGTATTTAGAACTCTTGGGTTAAGCATTGTCAGCCCCAAATTAGTAGGCTAACTTCTGCTGTTACAACGGGATGTAAATGATAAAGCGATAAGCCCCTTTCAGACATTCCTACAAGGTGGCAGCAGACTCAGAGGCGCCAGCTGCTCTCTATCACCGGTTTTTATCCCAGTGATAATTTACACGCAGTGGCTATGTAAACCTGAAGGGAACAAAGACTTTTATAAAAGAAACCGCCTTGCTATAATATGCTTGTGATATTTTATAAATTCCCAGAATTAGTATATGATTTTCTACCCCACATTCACTGTATGTGTTTGCAGCATTCATATTTAAAACTTTGTTAAGTTTGGCTTTTGTTGTCCCATAATGACCATGTTATGTTATGTAAATGTTAAGCAAACAAGCTTTCCTAAGCATACCTTGGGATGGAAACTTAAAGGGCTAATGTAACCCTTTGCCTGCCGGCTCAGGTTACTTCATAAGCAGGGACTGCATGGACCTAACTTATCTAACATTCCACTCTGCCCATTAAGTGGGTTTCTGTCTATCACGGGCAGCACCCACCAATACCAAGTGTCCCATACCC
>NW_007261487.1:0-8771 GCF_000164805.1 Carlito syrichta
GCCTATAAGGACACCTATCTACCTAAGACAGCTGGCTAGCCAGCTGACTAGCTATTAAGTCACCTCATTAAGTTACCTATTTAAGTTAGCTCGCAGGCAAGCAGGTTAGCTAGGCACTTAAGTAAAGTCAGCTGGCAAGCCTGCAGGCTATGTAGGTAGGTAGCTAGTTAAGTCAGGTGACTATCCATTAGGCAATCTTGTTATGTCAGCTAGTTAAGTCAGCTAACTAGTCAGTTGGCCAGCTAGCTAAGTCAGCTAGTTTAGTCAGCTGGCTAATCATCTGACTAGCTAGTTAAGTCAACACGTTAAGTCAGTTTTCTAGCCAGCTGGAGTCAGAAGGGTGGCCACATGGTTCGCTATTCATTTCAGCTAGTTAAGTCAGCTGATTAGATAGGTAGCTAGCTAGTTAAGTCAGCTATATACATCAGCTAGCTAGCTAGTTAAGTTAGCTTGTTACATAATTCAGCTATATGATAGCTAGCTAGGTAGCTAACAGGTTAAATCAGCTGCTTAAGTCAGCTGGCTAGCTAGGTAGCTAGCTAGTTAATTCAGCTAGTTAAGTCAGCTGGGTAGCTAGTTAAGTCAGTTAGTTAAGTCACCTCGGTGGCCAGCAGCTTATCTAGGTAGTTAGGTGGTTAAGTCAGCTGGCAAGCAAGTAGGCTATATATGTAGGTAGCTAATTAAGTCAGCTATCTAGCCATTAGTCTAGTTGTGTCAGCTAGTAAAGTCAGCTGGCTATCCAGTTGTCTTGCTAGGTAGCTAGCTAGTTAAGTCGGCTGGCTAGCCAGCTGGCTACTTCATTAAGTCAGCTAGTTAAGTTCGCTGGCTAGCCTGCTAGCTAGCTAGGTAGCTTGCTACTTAAGTCAGCTGGTGATACAGCTGAGTAGCTAGTTAAGTAACCTAGTTAAGTCAGCTGGATTACCATCTCGCTAGCTATATAGCAAGGTAGTTAATTAAGGCGACTGGCAAACAGGGCAGTTATTTAAGTCAACTAATTAAGTCAGCTGGCTATCCAGCTGTCTATCTAGGTAGCTAGTTACTTAAGTCTCCTGGCTAGTCAGTTGGCTACTTCATTAAGTCAGATAGTTAAGTCAGCTAGCTAGGCTGCTGGATAGCTAGGTAGCTAGGCCATTAAGTCAGTTTACTAGCCAGCTGACCAGCTAGTTAAATTAGCTAGATTCATCAGTTGGCTAACCAGATGGCTAGCTAGTTAAGTCATCTTGTTAATCCTTTATCTAGCAAACTTGCTAGCTTGTTAAAAAGGTAGTTAGTTCAGATGGGTAGCCAGATGGCTCACTAGTTATTTCATCTAGTTAAGTCAGCTGATTAGCTAAGTAGTTAGCTAGTTCAGTCAGTCAGGTATGTCAGCTAGCTATCTAGTCAAGTCTGCTAGTTAAGTCAGCTAGCTATATGATACCTAGCCAGGTAACTAGTTACTTAAATCAGCTAGTAAAGTCAATGGCTAGCTTTGTAGCGAGCTAGTTAAGTCAGCTAGTTAAGTCAGCTGGCTTACTAGTTAATTCAGTCAGTTAAGTCAGCTGGCTAGCCAGTTGCCTAGCAGGATAGCAAGGTAGTTAATTCTGCTGGCTAGCCAGTTTGCTACCTAATTAAGTCTCCTCATTATGTCAGTTGGCTAGCCAGCTTGCTAGCTAGTTATAAAGTTAGTTAATCAAATAGCTAGACAGCTGGATAGCTACTTATTTCAGCTAGTTATGTCAGATGGCTAGCTTGGTATATAGCTAGATAAGTCAGCGAGTTATTTAAGCTACCTTGCTAGTTAAGTCGACTAGCTAGCTAGACACCTAGCTGGGTAGCTAGCTAGTTATTTTGGTGAGTAAATTCAGCTAGCTAGCTAGGTAGCTAGCTAGTAAAGTCAGCTAGTTAAGCCAACTATCTAGCTAGTGATGTCAGCTAGTTAAGGCAGCCGGCTATACAGCGGGCTAACTAGTTAAGTCAGCTAGTTGAGTCAGCTGCCTAGCCAGGTGGCTAACTGGTTAAATCAGCTAGTTAATTCATGTGACTAGCCAACTGGCTAGCTAGGTAGCTTTTTATTAAGTCATCTAGCTAGCCAGCTGGCTAGCTGGTTAAGTCAGCTACTCAAGTCAGCTGGCTAGGTAGGTAGCTAGCTAATTAAGTCAGCTTCTTAGCCGGTTTTTAAGCTAGTTAAGTAACTGAGTAAGTGAGGGCTAGCCAGCTGGCTAATTAGGTGGCTAGCTAGTTAATCCAGCTTTCTTACCAGATGGCTATCTAGTTGAGTCAGCTAGTTAAGTCAGCTGGTTAACCAGCTGGCTAGCTAGGTGACTGGCAAGTTAATGTGACTGGTTATCAGGTTGGTCTGGTAGGTGTCAGCAAGTTAAGCCAGTTGGTTAGCTGGCTGACCAGCAGGGTGGCTGGCTAGTTAAGCCAGTTGGCTATCTGACTGTCCGGTCTGCAGGCTGGCTATTTAAGCTGCCTGGCTAGACAGCTGGTCAGCTCACTAGCTAGTTAGTTGGCTGCCTAGTCAGATAGCCAGTCAGGTAGCCAGCTAGTTAAGCCAGCTGGCTAGCCATGTAGCCAACCAAGTAGCTAGCTAGTTAAGTCACCTGGCTAGCCAGCTAGCCAGCTAATTAGCTAGTCAGTTAAGTCAACTAGCTAGCCAGCTAGCTAGTTAAGTCAGCTAGCAAGTCTAGCTCAACTATTCAGCTAGCTAGTTAAGTCAGCTAGCTAGTCAACTTGTTAGTCAGCTAGCTAGTTAATTCAGCTAGCTTGCCAGCTAGCTAGTTAATTCAGCTAGCTTCTCAGCTAGCTAGTCAGCTAGATAGTTAAGTCAGCAGGCCAGTTAACTAGCCAGTTAGCTATCTAGTTAAGTCAGTTAGCTAGAGAGCTAGATAGCTTCTTTGCTATCTAGTTATGTCAGCTAGATATCCAGTTAGCTAAACAGCTGGCTAGTTAAGTCAGCTAGCAAATCAGCTAGTAACTTAGCTATCTAGTCGTCTAGCAACTCAGCTTTTTGGTCTGCTAACTAGTGGGCTCACTCACTTTCCATCAGTTCAGCTAACTAGTCGGCTCACTCGCCTGCCGATCGATCAGCAAACTAGTCATCTTGCTCACTGGCCAACATGTCAGCTAACAAGTCGGCAGGCTCACCAGCCGATTAATTAAGTCAGCTCAAGGTTCAGCTCACTTGCCGGCCGACTCGTAAAGGCAGCTCACCTGTCTGCTCACTCGCCTGTCAACTACCTAAATCAGCTCACTGGTGGCTCACTCTCCAGCCGACTAGTTAAGTCTTCTGGTCTTTCAGCTCACTAGCCAGCCGACTAAAGTCAGCTGACCAGTCAGCTCCCTTGCCGGCCGACTAGTTAAATCAGCTAGCAAATCGGATTCAACAACACATCTCAAAAATCATCCATCATGACCAATTAGGTTTCATCCCTGGGATGCAAGACTGGTTCAACACTCATAAAACCATAAATGTAATTAAATACATTAACAGATGTCAAAACAAGAACCACATGATTATATCATTAGATGTAGAAAAAGCTTTTGATGAAATCCAGCACCCCTTCTTGATAAAGACCCTCGGACATCTAGGCATACAGGGAACATACCTCAAAATAATAAAAGCCATCTATGAGAAACCCACAGTCAGCATACTCCTATATGAACAAAAACTGGAACCATCCCCTGAAAATTGGAACAAAACAAGGATGCCCACTCTCACCCTCCTGTTCAGTATAGTATTGTAAGTCCTGGCTAGAGCAATCAGAGAAGAGAAGGCAATCAGGGATATCCAAACAGAAAAAGAGGAAGTCAATTTATCTCTCTTTGCAGATGACATGATTCTGTACCTTGAAAATTCAAGAGAATCTGTCAAAAACTTCCTTACACTGATAAAGGACTTTAACCAAGTCTCAGAATATAAAATAAATGTACAAAAGACAATCACATTTCTTTACCCCAATAATAAAAAAACAGAAACCCAAATAAAAAGAACAATTCCATTCACAATAGTCACAAAAAAATTGAAATACCTTGGCATCTTCCTAACCAAAGACGTGAAAGACCTTTACAATGAAAACTACAAAACACTGCTCAAAGAAATCAAAAATGACACAAACAAGTGGAAAAATATCTCAAGCTCATGGATTGGAAGAATCAACATTGTGAAGATGTCCATCCTACCTAAGGTAATCTACAGATTTAATGCAATACCCATCAAATTACCAGCAACATTCTTCTCAGACCTAGAAAAAACAATACATGAATTCATATGGAAACACAAACGACCAAGAATAGCCAGAACAATCCTCAGCAAAAAATAAAACAAAGCAGGCAATATCACATTACCAGACTTCAAACTTTACTATAAAGCTAAAATAATCAATACAGTTTGGTATTGGTACAAAAACAGGCATATAGACCAATGGAATAGAATTGAGATTCCAGAAGCAAAACCTCAATTTCTCAACCAACTCATCTTTGACAAAGCCTCCACCACCTACCACTGGGGAGAGAACCTATTCAGTAAATGGTGCTGGGAAAACTGGCTGACCACATGCAGAAGACTCCAACAAGACCCCTATCTGTCCTCATACACAAAAATTAACTCTGAATGGATCAGAGACCTAAACGTAAAACCTCAAACCATAAGAACTTTAGAAAATGCAGGACATACCCTTATGGAAATGGGAACTGGCATTCAATTCCTGAACAAAACCTGAAACCCACAGGCCATAAGAGATAAGAT
Source organism: Carlito syrichta (assembly GCF_000164805.1). Lineage (NCBI taxonomy): Eukaryota > Metazoa > Chordata > Mammalia > Primates > Tarsiidae > Carlito > Carlito syrichta. The sequence continues at coordinate 4,727 of NW_007261487.1, forward strand.
AGACAAGTGGAACCTCATTAAACTGACAAGCTTCTGCAAAGCCAAATAAACCATCAAGAGAGCAGGGAGACAGCCCACAGACTGGGAAAAAGTATTTGCCAACTCCAGGTCCGACAAAGGATCTATAAGGAACTCAAACGTGCTGAGAGGAAAAAAAACAAACAACCCCATTATAAAGTGGGCAAAAGATATGAACAGACACTTCTCAAGGAAGACATCCAAGCAGCCAACAGACACATTAAGAAATGTTCAACCTCACTAATCATCAAGGAGATGCAAATCAAAACCACACTGAGATACCACCTAACTCCAGTCAGAATGGCCATTATCAATAACTCAAAAAATAGCAGTTGCTGGAGAGGGTGTGGGGAAAAGGAAACTCCTACAGTGTTGGTGGGAGTGCAAACTAGTGCAACCTCTGTGGAAAGCAGTGTGGCGATTCCTAAAAGCTCTAAATATCTACCTACCATATATCCCTGCAATTCCCCTACTGGGAATACACCCTGAAGAACTCAAATCATTCTATCAAAAAGATACCTGCACACGAATCTTTATCGCACCATTGTTCACACTAGCAAGAACCTGGAACCAACCATGTTGTCCATTAAAAGAGGACTGGATTTAAAAATTTGGTACATATACACGATGGAATACCACTCAGCCATATAAAAATAACAAAATCATGAATTTCACAGCAAACTGGATGGAGCTACAGTCTATAATACTGAGTGATCTCTCACAGAAACAAAGATCTGAGTATCACATGTTGTCACTCATATAGTGGACTTTGAACATCTACCATAATACTTTAAAAAAAGAACTGACGGTGGTGGAAACTATGGGGGGATAAGGAGGGGAAGGGAGGTGGGGCTAATGGTAGTCAATATCTGTCTGGCGATGGGGAGACACCCCTTTTCTGTCTAAGGAGGGGAAGGGAGGTGGAACTAATCGTAGTCAATATCTGTCTGGGGATGGGGAGACACCCCTTATTAACCAGGGTGCCTGAATGATACACAATTGTATACCTAACCCTTAACTGTACCCCACAATTTTATAATTAAAAAATGTTTAATTAAAAAAAGAGTCATAGATTACACAACACCAAGTGTGAAGCCCAGTGTAAACTATGAACTTTGGTTGACAATGGCATGTCAATGTTGGGTCACCACCTGTAACAAATGCACCCCTCTGGTGCAGGAGATTGGTAGTGGGGAAACCGTGGCTATGTGAAGGCAAGGGGTTGATGAAAGGTCTGTATGTTTTCTGCCCATCTTTGCTGTAAACCTAAACTTCCTCTAAACCCAGAGGAACATAAATCACTCTACACAAAATTCACCTGTACATACATGTTCATTGTCACACTATTCACCATAGCAAAAACATGGAATCAATCCTCTGGCGAACTGAAAGTGGCCTGGAGGCAGGTGTGGTGGCTCATCCTGTTAATTCCAGCATTTTGGGAGGTGGAGGCAAGAGGATTGCCTGAGTCCAATGATTTGAGACCATCCTGGGCAACTCATCTCTACAATAAAAAGAAATGTGGATTGGATAAAGAAAATGTGGTACATATACACAGTGGAGTATTATGCAGCCATAAAGAAGGACAGAATCATGGACTTCACAGTAAAGTGGATGGAGTTGAACACAATCATACTCAGTGATCTATCACAGAAACAAAGAACTGAATAACACATGCTCTCACATGTAAGTGGGATCTGAAAGTTAACCACAATTACACAAGGGAGGGATTGGCAGTTGCAGGACACTGCCAGGAAAGGAGGGGGGATATGTTGACAACATACCTGGTCTTAAACCAGGGGAAGTGAGGACTGCTTGGAGGCCCAAATTCCACCGACATGTAGATGACTCATGTACCTAACCCTGACTTGTAACTGACATCACTACAATAAAACAAAGTAAAAAAATGGTTTAAAAAAGTAAAATAAAAATAAAATAATAAAATAAAAATAAATCAGCTCACCTATTGGCTAACACGTTGGCCAACTAGTTAAGTCAGCTAACCAGTCAGCCGAGTAAATGGCCAACTAGTTTAGTCAGCTAACCGATCACCTGACTAGTCGGCCAGCGTGTCAGCTGACAAGTTAGCTCAGCTAACAAGTCGGCTGACTAGTTAGGCCAGCTAACGAGTCAGCCAACTTGTCGGCCGACTAGTTAGGTCAGCAAACCAGAGAGTCAAAAAGTGAAGTGGGCTAACTAGTAGGCCAACTCCTCAGTCAACTAGTTGACCCAGCTAACTAGTTGGCCAATTATTTGTCCAACTAGTTAAGCCAACTAAAAAGTTGGCCGAGTTGTCAGCCAATGTGTTAAACTAGCTACCTATTTGTCTGATTCATCAACCAAGTTATGTCACCTAGCTAACTCGTTTACCAACTAGTTATGCCAGCTAGTTAACTCTTTTACCAACTAGTTAAAAGAGTTAGCTAACTCGTTAATCAACTCGTTAAGTCAGGTAGCTGTCCCATTAGCAAACTAGTTGAGTCAGGTAGCTAAGTCAGCTAGCTAACCAGCTAGCTAGCTAAGTCAGCTAGCTAAGTCAGTTAGCTCACTAGTTAGCTATTTAAGCCAGCTACTTGTCTGCTACCTAAATAGTTCGCTAATTAGTTAAGTCAGCTAGTTATTCCACTAGTTACATAGTTAGATAACGATTTAATTCAGATGGTGAAGTCAGCTAGCTAACTAGTTAAGTCAACCAGTTAAGTGAGTTAGCTAAGTAGTTAAGTCAGCTAGCTAAGTAAACTAGTTAAGCAAGCTTTCTAATTTAGTCAACTGGTTAAAACAGCTATTATTTATTTAGCTAACAGGCTGTCAGCTGGTTGAGTCAGATAGCTAGCTAGTTAGCTAATGGGTTGAGTCAGCTTCTTGAGTAGGCTAGGTAGCTAGGTAGCTCACGAGTTAAGTGACCTGGATGAGTCAGCAAGCCAGCTAGTTAGCTAACGAGTTAAGTAAGCTGGTTGTGTCAGCTAGCTAACTAGTTAGCTAACGAGTTAAGTCAGATATTTAAGTCCCCTAGCTAGCATGTTAGATAACGAGTAATGTAACTAGTTAGCTAGCAGGTTAAGTCAGCTAGCTAGCTTGGCATGTAACTATTTAAGTAAGTTTGTTAGCTAGGTAGCTAGCTAGTTAGCTAACTATTTAAGTCACCTGGCTAGCTAGGTAGCTAGCTAGTTAAGTCATCTGGCTAGCTAGCTAACTAGCTGGACAGCGAGCTAGTTAAGTCAGTTGGCTAGCAAGATGGTTAGCTGGCTATTTTAGCTAGTTAAGACAGCTAGCAAGCCCACTGGCAAGGTAGGTAGCTAGCTAATTAAGTCAGCTGGATAGCAACCTGGATAGCCAGTAATGTCAGTGAGTTAAGTCAATTGGCTAGCCAACTGGCTAGCTGTTTAAGTCAACTACTTTAGTCAGCTAGCTAAATGATAGATAGCTAGGAAGCAAGTTAATTATGTGAGCTAGTTAAGTTAGCTGACAAGCTAGTTAAGTCACTTAGTTAAATCAGCTGGCTAGCTAGCTGCCTAGCATGATAGCTAGCTAGTAAAGGCAGGTGGCTAGCCAGCTGGCTATGTAGTTAAGTCACCTACCTAAGTCAACTCGCTGGCCAGCAGGTTAGCTAGGTAGTTAGGTAGTTAAGTAAGCTGGCAAGCTAGCAGAATATATAGGTAGGTAGCTAATTAAGTCAGCGGGTAGCCATCAGGCTATCTAGTTATGTCAGATAGTTAAGTCAGCTGGCTATTCAGCTGTCTAGCTTGGTAGTTAGTTAGTTAAGTCTGCAGACTAGCCAGATGGCTGCTTCATTAAGTCAGCTAGTTGTCAGCTGGGTAGGCTGCTGGCTAGCTGGTAGCTAGGCAAATAATTCAGCTGGCTAGCCAGCTGGCCTGTTAGTTAATTCAGCTAGTTTAGTCAACTGGTTAACCAGCTGGCTAGCTAGTTAAGTCAGCTGGTAATGTCAGTTGACTAGCCAGCTGAATAGCTAGTTAAACAGCTAGTTACGTCAGATGGGTAGCCAGCTGACTCACTAGTTATTTCGGCT
>NW_007261488.1:0-7137 GCF_000164805.1 Carlito syrichta
TCCCCGAGTGGTCACTGTGCCACCAGTCACTGTGCCACCAATCCCCGAGTAGGCCTAGTCAATGTGGTACCAATAATGAAGGAGGGCAACTCAGGGGCACCTATTATAGATAAGTCTTAATCACTGAGGCATCTATCACTGAAGAAAGTCATTGTAACACCCATCTCAGAAGAGAGCCAATCACCATTTCACCCATTGGAGAAGAGTGCTAGTCAATGGGACCCCAATTATGATGGAAGCTCATTTACTGGATGACCATCACAGAGTAGGTCGGTCATTGGGACACCAATTGTAGGGGAGTTTCAATCACTAGCCTACCTATTTCTGAAGAGAGTCCTTCACTGGGACACTAATCACAGAAGAGAGAAAATCACTGGAGCAACCATCACAGAGGAGTCCAGTCACTAGGATACAAGTTAAAGTGCAGAACCAGTCACTGGGTTACACATCACAGATGAATGTAATTCAATAGAGCACCAGTCACAGAGGAAGGCCAGTCAGTGAGGTATCAAGCACATGAGGAAGGACAGTTACTGAGGCATCCATCACAGAGGAGAGACTGTCACTGTGTCTGTGATCACAGTGCAGGACCAGTCATTGTGCACACATCACAAGAAAGTGTGTCACTGTGGCACCAATCACATAGAAGTGTGAGTCACTTGGACAGCTATCACAGAAGAATGTCAATTCCAGGACCCCAAACACAGTGGAGTACCAGTCATTGGGGCACCCGTCACAGAAGAGGGTTAGTCACTGAGTCACTTTTAGCAGAGGAGGGTCTCTCCTCATTGAGGAGGCCCAGTCACTGGGACAACCATCAGAAAGAAAGGCTTATCTCTTGGGCAAACACTATGAAGAAGGTCCAGTTACTGGAACATCCATCAGAGAGAAGGCATAGTTACTAGGGCACTAATTTTGCCAGAGGGCCAGTCAATGAGGCACAAATCACTAAGGAGGCAGTCACTGGGGCACTCATCAGATAGGTCAAGTAACAAGGGACACAGAATTAGGAGACAGTCACTGACACATTAATCACAGAGAATAATCAGTCATTAAGGCACCCATCACAGAGTAGGCCCAATCTCTTGGGAACCCACTAGAAGGATGACCAATCACTGGCCCACTGATCTGTGATCAATGGAGAACCCACCATAAAAGAGTCCCAGACACTGGGGCACCCAACACAGAGAATGTCAAGTCACTGGATTGTCATTCTCAGAGGAAGTCTAGTCACTGGGGCACTCAACATAGTGGAGGGTCAGTTTCTGGGGGAAACAAACATAAAGGAGCCAGTGACTGAGTACCTATCACTGATGACGTTCAGTCACTTGGGGCACAATTTACAGTTGAGAAGAAGTCACTGAAGCTCTGATTACAAAAGAATGGCATTCAGTGATTCAGCAAAAACAGAAAGCACAGTCATTGAGGAACCCATCACAGTGGAGAGCCAGTCATTTGGAAAGCCATCACAGAAGAGGACTAGTCACTGGGATACCCATAACAGAGACAGGCCATTCATAGGGTTACCCATCAATGAGGAGTAGCTGACACTGGAGCACACTAAACAGAGAAGGGTAAGTCACTGGGGCACCCATTCTATATGAGACCCAGGCCTGGGGCATCTATAACAGAGGAGAACACGTTACCGTGACACACTTCACAGAGGAGAGTTAGTCACTGGGGCTCCCATCACAGAAGAGGGTTATTTACTGTGGCAACCAATTTCAAGGAAATCCATCAGAAAAGGGACCAAGTCAATTGGAAGACAACCAAATCCTGGGACAATTTTCAGAGAGAAAAGTCAGTCACTGGGGCACCCATTATGGAGGAGGTCCAGTAAGTGGGCATCCATCACAGCTGAGAATTAATCACTGGGACACTCATTTTGGAGAAGTTGACTTTACTAGAACACCCATCACAGATGTGAGCTAGTCACTGGGGCACCCATCACAGAAAAATTCCCATCATTGTGGTCAGCATCACAGAGGAGTCATGGCCACTCTTGTATCCAAAATGGAGTTGTTCCAATCAACTAGACACCCTTCACAAACAAAGACAAATCACCAGAGCATCAATCAGATATGAAAGCGAGTCATTGGAGAACCAGTCCCAGAGAAGAAACAGTCACTCTGTCATACGTTTTGGAGTAGGCTCAGTCACTGAGATGTACATCACAAAGGAGGGCCATTGACAAGAGCACCATTATGAAGGAGGTTGGTAAAGTGGAACATTCATCAAACAGGAGAACTAGTAACAGGAGAAATCATTATAGAGGAGACCTAGCCTATGGTGCACCAGATAAAAAGAGAACTAGTCACTGGGACACTCATTACAGGGGAGAACTAGTATCTGGGGCCCTGTCATATATGAAGGCCTGTCACTTGTGCAGCACAAGAGAGTAGGTACAGTCACTGTGGTACATATTATAGAGGAAACCCAATATTGGGATACCCTTCACAAAGGAGGGCAAGTCACTAGAGCACCCATAATGGAGGAGGTCTATAATGGAGCACATATCACAGAAGAGGGCTGCTAACAGAGGCAACCATTATGGAGGAAGGTCAGTCATGGGGCACCAAAAACAAGTCAATGGGGCACCCATAATAGAGGGCCTGCCACTGGGGCACTCATTATAAAGGATACCCAGTTACTGGGACATCCATCACAGAGGAGGACTAGTCACTAGGACACCCATCGCGGAGGAAAGACATTCACTAAGATATCCATCAAAAAGGAGGCTCCTATTATGGAGGAGGTCATTAAGTGGGACACCCATCACAGAGAAGCTGTAGTTACTGGGTAACATATATTGAGGAGTGTCAGGCACTGGAGCACCAATAATGGAAGAGGCTCATTCACTGGGGAACCCATTATGCATGAGAGAAGGCACTACAACACTGATCAGAGAGGAAGAATTGTCATGGGTATCCATTATGAACAACAGCTATACACTGTGACACCAATCACAGAGGAGGAGCAGTCACTGAGACACCCATAACAGGGAGGGTGTATTACTGGAACACCCATTTGGAGGAAGGCCAGTCACTGCGACAACCATTGCAGATGGCAGCCAGTCCCTGAGGCCCCCATCACTCAGGGAAGGGAATTATTTAGGCATTCATCAAGAGTAAAGTGGTCATTGGGGCACCCATCACAGAGTAGGGCCAAAGTGGCACCCATCACAGAAGAGGCCAGTCATAAAGGCATTCATCACTGAGGTAGACTGGACACTAAGGCACCCATCAGAGGTGAGGGGTAACAATTATGGAGGATGGTCAATCTCTGAGGCAACCATCACAGAGGAAGTCTAGTCACTTTGGAACCCATCACAGAGTAGGGCCAGCCACTGGGATATCAATCATGGAAAAGGGTCATTATTGGGTCACCCATCACCGAGGAGGTCCCGTCAACTAGGACAACCATCATAGAACAGGTGTAGTCACTAAATAATCCATCACAGAGGTTGACCAGTCACTTGGACAGCTATCACAAAAGTGGGCCAGTAATCCTTGCAACCATCACAAAGAAGAGTCATTCATTAGGTCTCCCATCACAGAGTACAGGCAGTCACTGGGGCCGTCATAACACAGGAGGGTCAGTCATTGGGGCATCCATCACAGAGCGGTCCATTCTCAGGGAAACCCCTTACAGAGGAATGCTAGTTACTGGGATATCAATCACAGAGGAGGAATTGTAACTATTGCATCCATAACAGAGTAGGCAAAGTCACTGAAGCAACCATCATGGAAGAAGAAAATCACTGTGACAAACTTTACAGAGAAGGGCTAGTCATTTGGGCAACCATTATGCATGAGTCATTCATATTATTTTATGCAGTACCAATCACAGTGGAGTCCCGGGTACTGGTGCACTGATAACAGAGGAGGTACAGTCACTGTGATACCCATTAAGGAGAAAGTTAAGTCACTGGAATAACCATGAGACAGAAGAGTCAGTCACTTGGACATCCATCACAGAAAAGCGTGAGCCATAGGGACACCCAACACAAAGTAAGTCAAAGCACTAGGACAATCATTAAGAATGAGAACCAGTCACTGGGTACTGATCACAAGGAGAGCCTGTCATTGAAAAACATATCACAGACGAGAGACAGTCACTGGGATACCTATCATAGAGGAGCACTCATCCCTGATCCACATATTGTAGAGATGGAGCTGTCACTAGGGCATCCATATTATAGGAGAGTCACTCACTGAGAAAACCATGATGAAGGAGAGCAAGTCACTGGGGCATCCATGACAGTGAATGTCAGTCACAAGGAAACCCATAATAGTGGAGTGCCAGTCACTAGAGCATCTGTCATAGAGTTGATTCACTGGGGTACCCTTCACAGATGAGAGCCAGTAATTGGAACACTGATTACAAAGTATATCAACATTCACAGAGGAAGGCAAGGCAATGAGGCATGAAACAGCAGGGACAGTCAGTGCAGCACACATCACAAACAAGAGTTGTTCCCTGGGGCCCCAATTACAGAGGAGGTCCAATCACTGAGAAATCCACAACTGAGAACAATTCACTGGGGCACCCATCACAGAGGAGCAGTAGCCACTGGGGCACCCATAACAGAAGAGTACCAGTCACCAGTACAGTCATCAGAGAGGCAGGCCAATCACGAGGACACCATTCACAGAAAAGGGCTAGCCATAAGCACATCCACATAGAGAAGGGTTTTTCACTTTGGCACAAATAACTGGGGCAACCATACAGAAGAGGGCCAGTCACTGGGGAATTCATTATAGAGAAGGCCAAGAAACTGGGGAATCTATCACAGAGGACCCTGGGACACCTAGTACAGAGGAGGGCTGGTCATTGTGACACAAATTATGGAGCAAGTACAGGTAGTGTAACAACAGTCACAGAGTAGGTCTAGTCCTTGGCACCCATTTGAAGTAGTGCTAATAACTGAGGCAGCAATCATAAAGGAGGCCCAGTCATTGAAGCACCTATTAAGGAAGAAGACCACTCACTGCATCCAAACACAGAGAAGAGCTAGTCACTGAGGTACCTGTTGTGATAAAGGCCTATTACATGGGGAACCCATCACAGAGGAGGCATAATCACCGGGCACCCATTTTGGAGAAGAATCAGAGTCTAGAGCACCCATCTGAAGAGAATTAGTCAGAGCAGCAATCATCAAAGAGGATACCCAGTCACTGGGGCATCATTTAGAAAGGAAATCTAGTTACTGGGAACCCTTTATGAATGAGGTCCAGTCACTGCGACATCCGTCACATAGATGGGCTATTCACTGGGGAACCCGTCATCTCTAAGGAAAGTCACAGGGGTACAAATCAGAGGAGAAGACCAGTCACTTGTGCAAACATTATGGAGGTGGCCTGTTTCCTTGACATCCGTCACAAGTGATGGAGGTTCTGTCATTTGTGCACTCATTTTGCAGGAGACAATTATATGTGACACATTACACAGAGGAATAATGACTGGGGTCCCTATCATATGAAGCAAGACAGTGGGGCACCAATCGCAGCAGAAGTCCCATCACCAAGGCACATATTATGGAGAAGGACCAGACACTGGGATACACATTACAAAGTGGGAGAGTCACTAGGGCAATCATTATGAAGGAGATATTGTAACTAAGACACTTATGGCCATTACAGAGGGGAGTAGTCAATGGGTCAACCATTATTGAGGAGGTCCAGAAACTAAGGCACCAATCACAGAGGACACCAAGTCTTCATTATGGAGCTATCATAAAGAAGGAGGGCCAATCACTGGTACAATGATTGGCAAAGAGGGCACATCAGTGTCTCACCCATTATGGAGGAAGGAGAGTCATGGGACCAACCTTCACAGAGAATGACTAGTCACTGGGCATACTATCATGCAGGGGAGACAGTCACTGGTGGATCAATCACAGAGGAGGGCTTGTCACTGGGGCATCCATTTTCAATGCAAGTCAGTCACTGGAACACCAATCACAGAGAAGGACTAATACCTGGGTTATTTATCACAGAGCAGGGCCAGTTACTGTGACACCCATCACAGAATATCACTAGTCACTAGGACAGCCATTGTGAATGAGGACCAGGTATAGAAGACCAATCATAGATGAGGGTCATTTACTGGAGCACCCTTCTCAGAAGAATGTTAGTTAGTGTGGCAACCATCACCAAGGAGTGTCAATCTCTTAGGCACATATAGAGGAGGGCCAGTCACAGTTGCCACCAAGTCAGAGTGGATTCAGATACTGAGAAACCCATCACAAAGAGGAGTCAGTCTGTGGCACTCATCAAAGAAGAATACCTGTCATTTGGACACCCTTCAGAGAAAAGAAATTCTCACTGATGCATCCATTATACATGAGGGCCAGCTACTAAGACAACCATAACAGAGGAGGGCTAGTCTTAGGGAAATATCACAGATAAGAGCTAATCACTGTGGCACACATAGCAGAGGAGGTCCAGTCTCTCGGCACCAATAAGGAAAAGCACCAGTCACTGGGGCAATGAACACAAAGCAAAGTATGTCACTGGGACACTCATAACAGAGGAGAGAATGTCACTGGTCCCATCCATACTGGATGAAGGCTAGTCACTGAGGCACCCATTACAGAGGGAAAACAATCAGTAGGGCACTCTTAGGAGGAAGTTCAGTAACTGGGGCGTCCATCACAAAGTACACACTGTCAATGAGACATCTATCACAGAGAAGGCAGGTCGCTTAGGCAACCTTCACTGGACAGTCCAGTTTGGCCAATTAGAAGGAGGGCCAACATTCGGGCACTGATCAGAGGAGGGTCAGTCACTGGTCCACCCATTACAGAGTAGGCACAGTCACTGGGGAATCCCTCACAATGAGAACTAGTCACTGGTGCACAGATCACAGAGGAAGCCCAGTCACTGGGGCAGCCATCATGGTAGATGGTTAGTCTCTGTGGCACCCTTCACAGAGGAGGCCAGTCGCTGGTAACCCATAACAGATTTGTTCCAGTTCATGAGCACTGATTACTGGGGAGAGCCAGTCATTGGAGCACTGACTATAGAGGGGGGTCAATCAAAAATTCACCAAGAAAATAGAAGGGATGGTCAATGAAGATCCCATCACAAAGAAGGGTTAGTCCCTGAGACAGACGTCACAGAAAAGGGATAGTTA
>NW_007261488.1:7157-8198 GCF_000164805.1 Carlito syrichta
TTCACAGAGGAGGCCAGTCGCTGGTTACCCATAACAGATTTGTTCCAGTTCATGAGCACTTATTACCGGGGAGAGCCAGTCAGTGAAAGGAGACTCATTGGGACACCATAATGGAGGAGGGGCAGGTACTAAAAAACTTATGACAGAAGGTCCTGTGACTGGGTCTCCCATCACTGAGAATGGCTTGTCACCGGGACATCCATCACAAAGCAGGATCTGTCACCATGGCATCCATAATGTTGGAGGCCAGTGACAAAGGCATGCATCAAAGTGGAGTCCTGCCACTGTGTTACCCATTATGGAGAGGGTCAGTAACTGAGACACCTATCATAAAGAGGGGCCAGTCACTGGGTTGCACATTACAGAGGGAGGCTAGTAACTGGAACTCCCATCGTAAAACAGGGCTAGTCATTTGGGCACCCATTATGGTAGAGGGCTATTAGTTGGGACACTCATCATAGAGGAAGGCCAATCACAGGGCACCCAATACAGAGTAGGGCCAGTCACTGGGGTACCTATCACAGAGCAGGGCTATTCATTGAGATACCCATCACAGAGGAGTGCCAGACATTGGGGCATCCATTTTATAGGAGACCCAGTCATTGGGAGCAGTAATCAAAGAGGAAAACTAGTGACTAAGGCACCCATCACAGAGGAAGATCAGTCTGAAGTGCTACCTACTTTGTCACATACTATGGAGGAGCATAGTCACTGAGGCACCCATCACAGATAATGAGCTAATGAGACACCCATCCCAGAGGAAGGCTAGTCACTGGTACACAAATCACAGATATGCCTCAGTCCACAGGTACACTTCACAAACTATGGCCAGTCCCTGGGGCACTCAGCAGAAGGCCAGTTACTAAAGCATCCATCCCTGGGACATCCATCACAGAAGGGGTCCAGTCACTGGGGAACAAGTTACAGAGGAGTGTCAGACATTGGAACATGGATAGAGAGCAGGGTCTTTCTCTAGGGCACCACTCACAGAAAAAAAGGCTAGTCAGAGCATAGTCACCATAGAGGAGCAACAGTTATTGG
>NW_007261489.1:0-11281 GCF_000164805.1 Carlito syrichta
TATCTAGCTGTCTAGCTAGCTGACTTAACTAGCTAGTTAACAAGCTAGTTAGCTGGTTAGCTGACTTAACTATTTAGCTGACTAGGTAGCTGACTTAACTAGCTAGCTGACTAGCAGTCTGACAAACTAGCTGACTTAACTAGTTAGCTGAATATTTAGCTGACTTGCTAGCTGACTTAACTATCTACCTGGCTAGCTAACTGACTTAACTAGCTGACTAGCTGGTTGGCTGACTACCAGACTATGCAGCTGACTTCACTAGCTGGCTACCTGGTTGATTGAATGCCTAGCCAGCTAGCTTAACTAGCTAGCTACCTGGCTAGCCAGCCAGCTTAAGAAGCTGGCCATACACATGACCAGCCTGCTAAACAGCCATCTTAACTTGCCAGTCACCTAGATAGACAGCAGGCTAACCAGCTCAATTAACTAGCTTACTGAACTAGATAACCACTCGCTTAGCATGCTGGATAAACTAGCTAGCCACCTAGCTGGTCAGGCAGCTAGCCAGCTCACTTAACATGCTGAGTTAACTATCTAGCCAGCCGACTAGTAAACGGACTTAATTAGCAAGATACCTATCTAGCCAGGTGGCTAACCAGCTGACTTAACTAGCTGACATAAGTAGCTGACTTAGCTATCTAGCTACCTAGCTTGCCAGCTGACTTAACTAGCTGAAATAACTAGCTAGCAAGCTGGCTAGCCAACTGACTCAACGAGGTGACATAACTAGCTAACCAGCTGGTTAGCCAGCCGACTTAACTAGTTGTTTAGTGAGTTAGGCATCTGGCCAGCCAGGTGACAAAGCTAGCTGGCTTAAGTATTTATACAGCTAGCTAGTCAGCTGACTTAACTAACTTTCTACATCTCTAGTCAACTGGATAGACAACTGACTTAACTAGCTGACATAATTAGCTAGCCAGCTGGCTAGCCAACTGACTTAAGTAGGTCACTACCTAGCTAGTGAATGGGCTAGCCAGCGGACATAACTAGCTGTCTTAACTAGCTGGCCTGCTATCTAGCCATTTGAATTAACTTTCTTGATGCATAGCTAGCCCACTGGCGATCCAACTGAATTACCTAGGTGACTTATCTATATAGCCAGGTGCCTAGATCACTGACATAACAAGCAAGCTGCCTAGCTAGCACGCTGGCTAGTCAGCAGCCTTAATTAGGTGACTTACCTAGCTAGCCACCTGGCTAGACAGCTGACATAACTAGCTAGTTAACTAGCTAGAAAGCTGGCTAGACAGCTGACTTAATTGCCTAACTACCTAGCTAGCCAGCCGGCTAGCCAGCTGACTTAAATAGCAGACTTAATGAAGTAGCCACATGGCAGGCCTGCAGACTTAACTAGCTAGCTACCTAGCTAGACAGCTGGATATCCAGCTGAATAGCCAGCTGACTTAGCTAGCTACATACCTACATAGCCCGCTGGCTTGCCAGCTGACATAACTACCAAAATACCTAGCTGAATTGCTGGCCAGCAAGCTGACCTAACTAGAGACTTAACTAGTTAGCTAACTTGCAAGTCAACTGACTTAACTAGCTAGATATCATGCTAGGCATCTGGCTAGCCAGCTGACTTAAGTAACTGATTTAACTATCTAGACCTAGTTGAATTAACTAGCTTGCTACCTAGCTAGCCAGATTGCTATCCAACTGAATTAACAAGGTTACTTATCTAGCTAGCCAGCTGTCTAGCCAGCTTACTTAACTAGCAAGCTACCTAGCTGGACAACTCTCTAGTCAGCTAACTTAACTGGGTTTCTTAACTAGCTAGTCAGACGGCTGGACAGCTGACATAATTAGATAGCTGACTAGCCCGCTGGCTTGCCAGCTGTCTTAACTACCTATCTATCTAGCTAACCTGCTGGCCAGGCAGCGGACTTAACTAGTTGACTTAACTAGCTAGACAGCTGGCTAGCAAGCTGACTTAAAGCTAGCTATCCTGCGTGGCAGCTCGATAGCCAGTAGAAATAACTAACTGATTTAACTAGCTAGCCAGCTGACTTAAATAGATGACTTAACTAGCTAGCTACCTAGGTAGCCAGCTGTCTGAACTAGCTGATTCAACTAGCTACCTACCAAGTTAGGTATCATATAGCTAGCTGACTTAACTAGCTAGCTAGCTGAAATATCTAGATGACTTAACTAGCTCGCTATCTAGCTAAAGTCAACTAGTTTGCCAGCTGACTAGCCAGCTCAATTAACTAGCTGACTTAATTAGCTCACCAGCTGGCTAGCCAACAGACTTAACAAGCTTACTAACTAGTTAGCCAGCTGGCTAGCCAGCTGACTTAACTAGTTGACTTAAATAGCTGGCCTGCTTGCAAGTAGGCTGAATCAACTAGCTTGCTATATAGCTAGCCAGCTGGTGAGCTGGTGACTTAACTAGATAGCCAGCATACTACACAGCTGACTTAAATATCTATCTACCTAGCTATCCAGCTGTCTAGACAGCTGAATTAACAATGTGACTTAACTGGCTAGCCAGCTGGTTAGCAGACTGACCAAACTGCCTAGTTACCTAGCTATCCAGCTGGATAGCCAGCTGACTTAACTAGCTAGCTACCTACGTAACCCACAGTCTTGCAAGCTGACTTAACTACATAGATAACTAGCGAATCAGCTAGCTAGTTGAGCTGACTTAACTAGGTTACTTAAGAGCTAACTATATGATTGGCTAGCCAGCTGAGTTAACTAGGTGACTTCACTAAGTAGTGACCTGGCTACCCAGCAGACTTAACTAGCTAGCTACCTGGCTAGACAGCTGGATAGCCAGCTGACTTAACTAGCTGACATAACTAGACGCCTGATGACTAGCCAGTTGACTTAACTGGCTACCTACATACATAGACGGCTGACTTGCCAGCTGACTTAACTACCAGAATACCTAGATAACATACTGGCCTGCGAACAGACTTAATTAGGTGACTTAACTAGCTAGCCAGCTGGCTAGCCAGTTGACTTAAGTAAATGACAGTTAGCTAGCCAGCTGACTTAACTAGCTGAAATAACTAGCTAACTACCTAGCTAGCCAACTGACTTATCTAGCTGTTTTAACTATCTCACTACCTAGCTAGCTATCTTATAGCTAGGTGACTTAAATAGCTGACTTAACTAGCTAGCTACCTGACATACCTACCTGACTTAACTAGCTGGCTACCTATCTAGACAGCTGACTTAACTAGCTGAAATTACTAGCGAGACAGCTGGCTACCCATGAGATATAACTAGTTATTTAACTAGCTAGCCAGCTGACTTAACTAGCTGGCTTAAATAACTGGCCAGCTGGTTATCCAGCTGTATTAACTAGCTGACATAACCAGCAATCCAGCTGGCTAGCCAACTGACTTAACTAGCTGGCTACCTAGCTAGCCAGCTGGGAAGCCAGCTGAATTAACTAGCTTACTAACTAGCTAGTCAGCTGGCTAGTCAGCTGACTTAACTAGTTGACTTAGCCAGCTAGCCAGCTGTTTAACTAACTGACTCAACTAGCTGATTTATCAGTTAGACAGCTGGCTAACCAGCTGACTTAATTAGCTCTCTACCTAGCTAGCGAGCTGGCTAGCCAGCTGATTTAACTAGCTGACTTAATTGTCTCGCCAGTTGTCTAACCAACTGACATAACTAGGTCGCTACCTAGCTAGCCAGCTGTCTATCCAGCTGAGGTAACTAGCTGACTTAAATAGCCTGCCTGCTTGCTAATCAGCTGAATTAACTAGCTTGCTATATAGCTAGCCAGTTGGCTAGCCAGCTGACTTAACTAGGTGACTTAACTAGCTTGCCAGCATGCTAGACAACTGACTTAACTATCTACCTACCTAGCTAGCCAGCTGTATATCCCACATACTTAAATATGTGATTTAAATGGCTAGCCATTTGGTTAACAGGCTGACCTAACTGCATAGCTAACTAGCTAGCCAGAAGGATAGCCAGCTGACTTATCTAGCTAGCTAGTTACGTAACCCACTGGCTTGCCAGCTGACTTAACTACCAATAAAACTAACTAATAAGCTGGCTATTGAGCTGACTTAACTAGGTTACTTATCAAGCTAGCTAATTGGCTAGCCAACTGATTTAACTTGCTAGCTACCTAGCCAAGCAGTTAGGTAGCCAACTGACCTAACTCGCTGACTTAACTAGCTAGCAAGCTGACTTAACTAGCTGACTTAACCAGCTAGCTACCAAGCTAACCAGTTGGCTTAACTAGTAGCTACCTAGCTGGCTATCTAGCTAGCCAGCTTACTTAACTAGCTGACTTAACAACCTAACTAGCTGACATAACTAGCTGACATATATAGCTAGCTTCCTAGCTAGTCAGATGAATTAACTAGGGGAAATAATAGGCTAGCCAGATGGCTATCCATCTGACTTAACTAGCTTTTTAACTAGCTAACCAACTGGACAGCCAACTGACTTAATGAACTGAATTAACTAGCCAGTCAGCTGGTTGCCAGCTGACTTAACTAGCTGTCTTATCCAGTTAGTCACCTGGCTAGCCATTTGACTTAACTGACTGGCTACCTATCTAGCTAGCTACCTAGCCAGCATACTTAACTAGCTAGTTGCCTATCTAGCCAGCTGGCTATCCAACTTACATAACTAGCTGACTTGAAAAGCTAGCCTGCGGCTAGCAAGCTGACTTATCTAGCTAGCTACCTACCTAGACAGCTGACTAGACAGCTGACTAAACTAGATGACAACCAGTTAGCCATTTGGCTAGCCAGCTGACTGAACTTGCTGACATCACTAGCAAGCCATGTAGCTATCTAGGTGACTTAACTAGTTAGCTACATACCTTGCCAGTTGTCTAGCTAGCTCTCTTAACTAGCTGAATTAATCAGCTTGTCAGTTGGCTAGCCAACTGACATAATTAGCTCGCTACCTAGCTAGCCATCTGGCTAGTCAGCTGACTAGCTGACTTAACTAGCTGAATTAACTAGCTAACTACCTACCTAGCCTACTGACTTAAATATTTAGCTAACAAGCTAGCTACCTAGCTAGACAGCTGACTTAAACAGATTGCTATCTAGCTAGCTACCTAGATAACAGGCTGTCTTAATTATTTAGCTGCCTAGCGAGATAACTGACAACTAGTTAGCTAACTATTTGGCTTACTCGTTATCTAGTGTGCTAGCTAGCTTACTTAATAATCTTACTTAACACGTTATCTAATGAACTAGCTAGCTGGCTCAACCAGCTGATGTAATTCGTTAGCTAACTAGCTAGCTAGCTGACTCATCCAGCTGACGTAACTCGTTAGCTAAGTAGCTAGCTAGTCTACTCAACCATCTGACTGAACCCATTTGCCAGCTAGCTAGCTAGTTGACTCAACCAGTTGACTTAAACCGTTAGTTAACTAGCTAACTACCTTACATAACTTGCTGAATTGACCTATTAGCTAACTAGCTAGCTAGCTGTCTTAACTAGCTGACTAAATTAGAAGCTGATTTAACTAGCTGACTTAGTCAGCTGACTTAACTACTTAGCTAGCTTACTTAACTGGCTGACTTAACTAGTTAACTAACTGACTTAATTACCTGAATTAAATAGTCAGCCAACTATTTAACTAGCTAAACATCTAGTTGACTTATATAATTAGCTAACTAGTTAGGTAGCAGACTTAAGTAGCTGACTTAAATAGATATATAACTAGTGAGCTAATTGACTTAGCTAGCTGACATAGCTAGCTAGCTGGCTAGCTAGCTGACTTAAGTAGTTGGCTAATGAGATAGCTAGGTGACTTAACTAGTTGGTTATTGAGTTAGCTGACTGTTTTAACTAGTTGGTAAATGAGTTAAGTAGCTGACTTAACTAGTTGGTTAACTAGTTATCTAGGTGACTGAACTGGTTGGTTGATGAGTCAGCCAACTTGTTAGCTGGTTTAACACATAGTCTGACTAATTAGCCGACATGTTTCTTGGTTTAACATGTTGTCCCACTAGTGGCCGACTAGTTAGCTGGGTTAACTAGTTGATTGGCGAGTTTTCCCACTAGTTAGCTCGGTTAACTATTTGGCTGGCAGGTGTGCTGACCTAACAAGTTGGTCAACTTGTTGGCAGACTAGTGAGCTGGCCTATCTTGTCGGCCAACTTGTTAGGTAAGCTAACATGTCACCAGACAACTTTGCTGAATAGTAGGCCGATTTGCTAACTGACTTAACTAGTTGACCGGCTAGTCTGATGACCGGTTATCTGACTTATCTAGTTGGCAGGCTAGTGAGCCTACAGGTGAGCTGACTTAGCTAGTTTTCCAGCAAGTGAGATGACTGATCAGCTGACTTAACAAGTTGGACGATGAGTCAGCCAATTGGTCACCTGACTTAACTAGTCTGCCGGCAAGTTAGCTGATTGGTCAGCTGACTTTAGTCGGCTGATCAGTGCACCTTCAGGTCAAAAGACGTAGCTATTCAGCTGGCAAATGAGTCAACCGGTGAGCCGATTTAACTAGTCGGCCGGCGAGTGAGCTGACGGGCGAGCTGCCTTAACTAGCCGG
Source organism: Carlito syrichta (assembly GCF_000164805.1). NCBI lineage: Eukaryota > Metazoa > Chordata > Mammalia > Primates > Tarsiidae > Carlito > Carlito syrichta. The sequence continues at coordinate 6,499 of NW_007261489.1, forward strand.
CTGGTGAGCGAGCAGATTGGTGAGCTGAATTAAGTAGTCAGCTGGTGAGCAAGCCAACTAGCTAGCTGACCTGTTGGCCTGCGAGCGAATCAACAAGTTTGTTGACCTGCTGGCCGTCGAGCGAGCTGAGTAGTTTGCTGACTGGTTGGCAGGTGAGTGAGTCAACTAATTAACTGACCTGATGGAAAGTGAGCGAGCCCACTTCTTAGCTGACCAACTAGCTGAGTTCCTAGCTGATGAGTTATCTAAGTAACTAGCTGATTTGCAAGCTGATATAACAAGCTAGTTGACTAGCTAACTGGCTATCTAGCTGACATAACAAACTAGCATACAAGTTATCAAGCTGTCTAGATAGCTGACTTAACTAGCTAGCTAACTAGCTTGCTAGCAGGCTAGTTGACTTAACTATCTTGCTGAATAACTAGCTAAATAGCTAGCTGGCTTAACTAACTAGCTGACTAGCAAACTGACTAGCCAGCTAAATTAACTAGCTAGCTGAATAGTTAGCTGGCTTGCTAGCTGACTTAACTAGCTAGCTGGCTAGCCAGCTTACTTAACTAGCTGAATTACCTAACTACCCAGATGGCTAGCCAGCTGACTTAATTGCGTAGCTATCTAGCTAGCTAGTAGGCTAGTCTACTGACTTAACTACTGGACATAATGTAGTAGCCAGCTGGCTAGCCAGCAGACTTAACTAGCTAGCTACCTAGCTAGACAACTGGATATCAGGCTGACTTAACTAGCTGACTTAAATAGCTAGTCAGTTGGCTAGGCAGCTGACTTAGTTGCCTAGCTACCTAGCTAGCCAGCTGCCTAGCCAACAGACTTAACTGTCTGACTCAAGGAAGTAGCCAGTTCTCTAGTTAGCAGACCTAATCAGCTAGCTACCTAGGTAGACAGCTAGCCAGCTATCTAGCTGAGTTAACTATCTAGCTACCTAGCTAGCCAGCTGTCTAGCCAGCTGACTTAACTAGGTGACTTAACTACATAGCCAGCTGGCTAGCAGACTGACTTAACTGACTAGCTACCTAGCTAGCCAGCTGACTTAACTATCTAGCTACACACGTTACTAGCTAGTGGGCTTGCCACCTGGCTAGCCAGATGGCTTAAATAGCCAGCCAACTGTCTGGACAGTTGGATAGTCAGCCAACTTAACTAGCCAGCAATCCTGCTGATCAGACGGCTAGCCAGCCAGCTTAATTAGCTTGCCAAATACTGACCATCCTGCTATCCAGCCAGTTTAACTTGCCACTCACCTAGTTGGCCAGGTGGCTATCCAGCCGAATTAACTAGCTGACTTTAATAGATAATCATCTGGCTAGTCAGTTGGCTTAAATAGCTAGCCACTTATGTAGAGAGCCAGCTAACCAACTCTCTTACCTGCTGACTTAACTGTCTAGCAAGCTGGCTAGCCAGCTGACTTACTTATCTAGCTACCTACCTAGCTAGGTGGCTAGCCAGCTTACTTAACTAGCTGACTTAACCAGCTAGCCAACCGAATTAACTAGCAAGCTACCTGGCTAACCAGTTGGGTAGCCACTTGCATTAATTAGGTGAATTAACAAGCTAGCCATCAGGTTAGCCAGATGACTCAACTAACTGACTTAACTAGTTAACCAGTGGTCTAGCCAGCTAACTTAACTAGCTGACATCACTAGCTAGCCAGGGTTAGCCAGCTGACTTAACTAGCTGAAATTAATAGCTTGCCAGGCATGTACCATTGATTAACTAGCTTTTTGCCTAGGCAACGAGCTGGCTACTCAACTGTTTAATGAGGTGACTGAACTAGCTAGCCAGCTGGTTATCCAGCAGAATTAGCTAGTTGATTAATGAACTAGGCAGCTGGCCAACAAGGTGACTAATCTAGCTGACTTAACTAGTTATCCAGCTGGCTATCCAGCTTTCTTAAATAGCTCTCTACCTCTTGAGGCACCTGGGTAGCCAGCTGAATTAACTAGCTGACTTAATTAGATAGCCACCTGGCTAGTCAACTGACTTAACTAGGTAACTACCTAGCTAGCAAGCTGGCTAGTCAGCTTACATCAATAGATGTATTAACTTGTTGGCCTGCTTTCTAGCCAGTTGAATTAACTAGCTTGCTACATAACTAGACAGCTGGCTATCCAGTTGAGTTAACTAGGTGACTAACATAGCTAGCCAGTTGTCTAGCCAGCTGACCTAACTAGCAAGCTACATAGCTAGTCATCTGGGTAGTCTGCTGACTTATCTAGGTGACATAACTAGCTAGCCAGCTGGCTAGACAGCTGACATAACTAGCTAGATACCTAGCTAGCCAGCAGGCTAGCCAGATGAATTATTTGCCTACCTACATAGCTAGGCAGCAGACTAGCCAGCTGACTTAATGAGCTGACTTAACTATTTAGCCAGCTGTCTTAACTAGCGGACTTAACTAGCTAGCTACCTAAATAGCCACCTGACTTTACTAATTGAAATAATTAGATTGCTAATTGCAAGATATCTAGCTAGCTAGCAGACTTAACTAGCTAGCTAGCTGACATAACCAGCTGACTTAACTAGCTAGCTACCTAGCTAATCAACTGACTTAACTAGTTGAAATAACTTGCTAGCCAACTGTCAAGGTATCTGACTTGACTAGCTTTTCAACTAACTAGCGAACTGGCTAGCCAACTGACTTAATGAGGTGATTTAACCAGCTAGCCAGTTGGTTAGCCAGCTGATTTAACTAGTTGATTAACGAGCTAGGCAGCTGGCCAACCAGGTGATTAAACCAGCTGATTTAACTAGTTATCAGCTGGCTAGCCTGATGACTTAACTAGCTCTCTACTTCTCTAGCCATCAGGATAGCCAGCTGACTTAACGAGCTGACTTAATTAGCTAGTCAGCTGGCTAGCCAACTGACATAACAAGGTCACTACCTAGCCAGCCAGCTGGCTAGCCAGCGGATTTATCTAGCTGTTGTAAATAGCTGGCCTGCTTCACAGCCAGTTTAATTAACTAGCTTGCTACATAGCTAGCCAGCTGACTATCCAGCTGAATTAACCTGGTGACTTATCTAGCTAGCCAGCTATCTACCCAGCTGACTACTAGCAAGCTACCTAGTTATCAGCTAGCTAGTCAGCTGACTTAATTGCGTGACTTAACTAACTTGTCAGCTGGCTGGACAGCTGGCATAACTAACTAGCTACCTAGCTAGCCAACAGACTAGCCAGATGACTTGATTGCCTAGCTACGTTGCTAGCCAGCAGGCTAGACTGCTGACTTAACTAGCAGACTTAGCAAAGTAGACAGCTTGGTAGCCCACAGACTTAACTAGCTAGCTACCTAGCTAGACAGCCTGATAGCCAGCTGACTTAACTAGCTGACAATACTAGATGCTGGATTGCTAGCCAGCTGAATTAACTAGCTATCTACCTACATAGCCCACTGGCTTGCCAGCTGTCTTTACTACCTATGTACTTAGCTAACCTGCTGGCAAGTGATCTGAATTAACTAGGTGACTTAACTAGCTACCCAGTTGGCTAGCCAGCTGACTTAAAGCTAGCTATCATGCTTGGCAGCTGGCTACCCAGCTGACTTAACTAACTGATTTAACCAGCTAGCCAGCTGACTTAACTAGCTGACTTAACTAGCTAGCTACCTAGCTGGCCAGCTGACTTAATAAACTTGTTTCACTAGCTAGCTACCTAACTTGCTATCCTTTAGCTAGCTGTCTAGCTTGCCATCTTAACTAGCTAGCTAACTGGCGAGTTAACTGGCTAGCTGACTTAACTATCTAAACGAATTGCTTGCTGACTAGCTAGCTGACTTAACTAGCTAGCTGACTAGCAAGCTGACTAGCTAGCTGACTTAACTAACTAGCTGCATAGTTAGATGACATGCTAGTTGAATTAACTAGGTAGCTGGCTATCTACCTCACTTAACGAGCTGACGAGCTAGTAGGCTGGCTAGTTGGCTAGCCACCTGACATAACTAGCTAGCTACCTGGTTAGATAGAAGGGTAACCAGCTGGCTTAACTACCTAGATACCTGTCTGGTTTGCTAGCTAGGCTGATAACTAGCTAGCTAGTGGGCTGGCAAGTTTGCTAGCCAGCCAGTTGAAATAGACAGCCGGCTGATTAGACAGTGGATAGCCAGATGGCTTAACTAGCCAGCCACCCAGCTGGTCAGCCAGCTAGCCAGGTGACTTAACTAGCTGGCTACCGACCTGACCAGCCTGATAAATAGCCGGCTTAACTTTCCAACCACCTAGATAGCCAGCAGGCTAACCAGTTGGTTAACTAGCTGACTTAACTAGATAGCCATCAGCTAGCCAGCTGCCTTAACTGGAAAGCTACCTAGCTAGTCAGCTGGCTAGTCAGATGACTTAACTAGGTGACTTAACTAGCTAGCCAGCTGACTAGACAGCTGACCTAACTACCTAGCTACCTAGCTAGCAAGCTGGCTAGCCAGCTGTCTTAACTAGTTCTCTAACTTTCTAGCCACCTGGGTAGCAAGCTGACTTAGCTAGCTGACTTAATTAGCTAGCCAGCTTACTAGACAACTGACTTAACTATGTCACTACCTAGCTAGAGAACTGACTAGCCAGCTGATTTAACTAGCTGTCTTAACTAGCTGGCCTGCTTTTTAGCCAGTTGAATTAACTAGCTTGCTACATAGCTAGCTAGCTGTCTATCCAGTTGAATTAACTAGGTGAATTATCTAGCTAGCCAGCTGTCTAGTCAGCATAATTAACTAGCAAGCTACCTTGCTATCCAGCTAGCTAGTCAGCTGACTTAACTGGGTGACTTAACTGGCTAGTCAG
>NW_007261490.1:0-3493 GCF_000164805.1 Carlito syrichta
CTAATGACCTAGCTAACATGCTAGCGAGCGAGCTGACTTAACTACGTGACTTAACCAGCTAGCCAGATGGCTAGCCAGCTGATTTAACTAGCTAGCTACCATGCTTTGCAGCTGGCTAGACACCTGGCTTAACTAAATGACTTAAATAGCTAGCTACCTAGCTAGCCAGATGACATAACTAGCTGACTTAACTAGCTAACAACCTAGCTAGCCAGCTGACTGGGCAGCTGACTTAACTAGCTTACTTATCCTACTAGCCAGCTGACTGACCAGCGGACTTAACTAGCTGACTTAAGTAGCTAGAATGCTGGCTGGCCAGTTGAATAAACAAACTGACTTAAACAGATAGCCAGCTAGCTGGCCAGCTGACTTAACTAGCTAGCTACCTAGCTAGCTAGCTGGGAAGCCAGCTGAATTAACTAGCTGACTTAACTTTCTAGCCAGCTGTCTAGCCAGTTTAAATAACTAGCTAGCTAACTAGCTAATCAGCTGGGAAGTCAGCTGAATTAACTAGTTTACTTAACCTGCTAGCCAACTGGCTAACCAGCTGACTCAACTAGCTGGCATAACTAGTTAGCCAGCTGGTTAGCCAGCTGACTTAACTAGCTCTCTATGTAGCTAGCTAGCTGGCTATCCAGCTGACTTAACTAATTGACTCAATTACCTAGCAAGCTGGATAGATAACTGAAATAACTAGCTTGCTACTAAGCTAGCCAACTGGCTAGCCAGCTGACTTAACAAGCTGACATAAATAGCTGGGTTGCTTGCTAGTCAGCTGAATTACCTTGCTTGCAATATATTTAGTCAGCTGGCTAGCCAGCTGACTAAACTAGGTGACTTAACTAGCTAGCCAGCTGTCAAGCCAGTTGTGTTAATTAGTAAGCTACCTGGCTATCCAGATGGATAGTCAAATGACTTAACTAGGTGTCATAAATAGCTAGCCATCTGTCTACACTGCAGACATAACTATCTAGCTACCTAGTTAGCCAGCTGTCTAGCCAGGTGACTTAACTAGGTGACTTAACTATATAGCCAGCTGGCTAGCAGGCTGACTTAACTGCCTAGGTACCTAGCTAGCCAGCTGGATAGCCAGCTGACTTAACTAGCTAGCTACCTAGCTAACCAGCTGTCTATTGAGTTGACTTAACTAGGTTACTTAACTAACACACTAACTGGTTAGCCAGCTGACTTAACTAGCTAGCTACCCAGCTAGGCATCTGGCTAACCAGCTGACTTAACTTGCTGACTTAACTAGCTGGCAAGCTAACTTAACTAGCTGACTTAACCAGCAAGCTACATAACTCGTCAGCTGGTTTAACTAGCTTGCTACCTAGATAGCTATATAGCTAGTCAGCTGACATAACTAGCTGACTTAATGAACTACCTAACTGACATAAATAGCTGACATATAGCTAGATTCCTATGTAACCAGCTAACTTAACTAGCAGAAATAACGAACTAGCTAGATGTCTAGTCATCTCATTTCACTAGCTTTTTAACTAGTGAGCCAGCTGGAGAGCCAACAGATTTAATGAGCTGACAACTAGCTAGGCATCAGGTTGCCAGCTGACTTAACTAGCTGACTTAACCAGGTAGTCAGCTGGCTAGCCAGGTAACTTAACTAGTTGGCTACTATCTGGCCAACTGGCTAGTCACTGACTTACCTAGTTGACTTTAGATAGCAAGCTGGCAAGCCAACTCACTTAACTAGCTAGATACCTACATAGCCTGCAGGCTAGCCAGCTGACTTAACTATCTGACTTGAATAGTTAGCCTGCTGGCTAGCAAGCTGACATATCTAGCTAGCTACCTGCCTAGCCAGCTGACTAGACAGCTGATGAAATTAGCTGACTTAACCAGCTAGACAGTTGGCTAGCCAGCTGACTTAACATGCTGACATCCCTAGATAGCCATGTGGCTATCTAGCTAGGTACATACATTGCCAGTTAGCTAGCCAGCTGCTCTTAGCTAGCTGAATTAACCAGCTAGTCAGCTGACTAGCCAACTGACTTAACTCGCTACTTAGATATCCTTCTGGCTAGCAAGCTGACTTAACTAGCTGAGTTAACTACCTAGCTGGCCAGCAGACCTATATAGTTAGTAACTAGCTAGTTACCTAGCTAGCCTGCTGACTTAAATGGTTATCTAACCAGCTAGCTACCTAGCTAACAAGCTGACTTAAATAGTTAGTAGCCTAGCTAGCTTGATGACTTAACCAGCTAGCTAACTAGTAAGCTTACTCGTTATCTAACGTGCTAGCAAGCAGACTTAATCATCTGACTTAACTCATTAGCTTAAGAGCCAGTTAGCTGATTCATCCAGCTGACTTAACTCGTTAGATAACTAGCTAGCTGACTCAACCTGCTGACAACCCGTTAGTTAACTAGTTAACTACTTTACTCAACCAGCTAACTTAACCCATTAGCTAACTAACAAGTTAACTGTCTTAACCATCTGACTAAATTAGAAAGCTGACTTAACTAGCTGACTTAGCTATCTTACTTAGCTACTTAGCTAGCTGACTTAACTGGCCGACTTAAGAAGTTAATTAGCTGACTTAACTACCTGAATTAAATAGTTAGCTAACTAATTAACTAGTTGAATAACTAGCTGCTTTAATAATTATCTAACTAGTTAGGTAGCAGACTTAAGTAGCTGACTTAACTAGATGGCTAACGAGATAGCTATCTTTCTTAATGAGTTAGTTAATGAGTTAGCTAACTGTTTTAACTAGTTGGTAAATGAGTTAAATAGCAGACTTAACTACTTATTTAACGAGTTAGCTAGGTAAATTAACTTGTGGGCTGACAAGTCGGCCGACTACTTAGATTGTTTAACACATTGGCTGCCTACTCGGCCTACTTGCTAGCTGGCACAATGAGTCGGTCAACTTATCAGCCGACTAGTTAGCTGGGTTAACAAGATGACTGACGATTTGGCCCACTAGTTAACAATGGTAACTAGTTGCTGCTCGGTTACTGACCTAACTAGTCGGACGACTAGTTTGCCAACAAGTTAGCTGACCTAACTAGTCGGATGACTATTTAGCTGTGCTAACTTGTCGGCTGACAAGTTGGCTGAATAGTCGGATGATTGTCTAGCTCACTTTACTACTTAGACGACTAGCTAGTGGACCAGTTGCCTGACTAAACTAGTCAGCTTCATGTGAGCCAACAGGTGAGCTGACTTAACTAGTCAGTGGGTGAGAGAGCTGACTGGTCAGCTGACTTAACAAGTCAGCCAGCAAGTGAGCCGACTGGTAAGTTGACGTAACTAGTCGGACGGCGAGTGAGCTGACTGGTCAGCTGACTTAACTAATCTGCTGGTGAGTGAGCTGACTGGTCAGCTGACTTTAGTTGGCTTATCTAGCTGACTGGTCAGAAGACTTAACTAGTTGGTTGGCGAGTGAGCAGACCAGTGAGCAGAATTAACTAGTTGTCTGTCGAGTGAGCTGGTGGGTGAGATGACTTAACTAGCCGGTCAGCGAGAGAGC
>NW_007261490.1:4280-5528 GCF_000164805.1 Carlito syrichta
CTAGCTACTTGGCTGACTAGTTGGCTAGGCAGCCAGCTAGCTAGTTAGAGGGCTGCCCAGCTGGCTAGCTAGCTGACTTAAGTAGACAGCCATCTGGCTAGCCAGCTGGCTTAACTAGCTAGCCACCAAGCTAGCCAGCTCTCTTAACTAGCTGACTTAACTAGCTAGTCAGCAGGCTAGGCAGCTGACTTAATTAGCTAGCTACCTACCTAGCTGGGGGGCTAGCCAGTTGACTTAACGACCTGACATAGCAAGCTACACGGCTAGCTACCAAGCTGAATTAACTAGCTGGCTATGTAGCAAGCCAGATGTCTAGCCACTTGAATTAACTTGTTGACTTAACCAGCTAAGCAGCTGGCTAGCCAGCAGATTCAACTAGGTCACTTCTTGCATTAGCCAGCTGGCTATCCAGCTGACTTGACTAGTTGACGTAAAAAAGTAACCAGCTGGCTAGTCAGCAGACTTATCTAGCTAGCTATCCTGCTAGGCAGCTGGCTAGCCAGCTGCCTTAACTAACTGACTTAGCTAGCTAGGTTACTGACTTAACTAAATGAGTTAACTAGGTAGCTACCTACTGAGCCATCTGACATAACTAGCTGATTTAACTAGCTACCTACCTAGCTGGCTATCATATAGCTAGTTGAATTAACTAGCTGACTTACCTTGCTAGTTCGTTGACATATCTAGGTGACTTAACTAGCTAGCTTCCTGGCTAGCCAGCTGACTTAAGTAGCTGAAATATCTAGCGAGCCAGATGGCTGCCCATCTGACTGAACTAGATTTTTAACTAGCTAGGCAGCTGGATTAACAACTGACTTAATGTGCTGACTTAACTAGCTACCCAGCTGGTTAGCCAGCTGAGTAAACTAGCTGACTTAACTAACTGGCCTTCTGGAGAGCCAACTGACTTAATTGCCTAGCTACCTAGCTAGCCAGCAGCCTAGCCAGCTGACTTAACTAGCTGACTTAATGAAGTAGTCAGCTGACTTGCCATCAAACTAACCTAGTTATCTACTTGGATAGACAGCTGGATAGCCAGCTGACTTAACTAGCTGATATAACCAGATAGCCTAGTGGCTAGCCAACTGACTTAACTAGCTACCTACCTACATAGCCTGCTGGCTTGCCAGCTGTCTTAACTACCTAACTACCTAGATAACCAACTGACCAGCGAGCTGACTTAATTAGGTGACTTAAGTAGCTAGCTAGCTGGCTAGCCAGAGAGCTCCCTCATAAGCAGCTGGCTAG
>NW_007261491.1:0-8935 GCF_000164805.1 Carlito syrichta
ATGGCTTCAGTCACATGCCTGGTGGATGGTGTTGGCTGTCAGTCACAGTGACGGGTGACTGGGCACATGTCTGCAGCAGGTTACCCTAGGATCATGCACACTATGGCTGTGTTAGGGCTCCCAAGAGCAGCAAGAGAGATTGGACCCCAGTAGACCTGCACAAGACTTCTCAAGTCTCTGCATCATGTTCGCCTCTGTCCCAGTGCCCAAAGCAAATTCCAAGGCCACACTCAGCTTGACTGTGAGAGGAACTAGTCAGGGTGTGGGTACAGGGACGTGGGGGCCCAGTTTCCACAGCAGGCTGACAATACAGGGCACCAGTGCTTCCCACAGAATCACATCCCTGATGAAGTTGGTTAGATGCCCTGGTCCATTTCCTTGTGGGAGCTGTCCCACACTGGGTCTGTCTGCTCAAAAAAAAAAAGGTTTCTTAGAAGCTGCTAAACTCAAAGAGCAATCCTTTTGTCCTTCATCTTAACAAAAAGTTTTGTTGTAGACATTTTCAAATTTACATAAGAGAGAAGAGTATAATGAACCCTCATTTGCCTATTTTCCAGCTTCCACAATTTGCTAATCTTATCTCATCTCTTTCCTTTCCCACATTTTCCCCTGTTTTCTCCTCCTCCTCTTTCTTGTTCCTTTTTCTTCTTCCTCCTCTTCTTTCTTCTGTTTCAAAGGAAATTTCAGATATCCTAAATTTTTGCCAGCAAATGTATTTCAGTGCATGTCTCTAAAAACCTAAGGCCCCTTTTGTTTTGACGTAACTAAATATTGATTATTATACTTAAAATAAAAAAAGAATTCCTTAGTGTTACCTAAAAGCCAGTCCATGTTCAAACTCTCCCAGTTGTCACAGGAAGGGTCTTTTAAATTGAATTGAACGTATTTAACTCAGGATCCACAAATTGCATTTGGTTGGTACACCTGGTCACTTCAATCTCCTTGAATATATTATAGTTTTCCCACCACTCCCTTTTTCTTTTTTTAGAACTATCTTTTGTTTGCTGAAGAAACAGATCATTTGCTAATTCCATATATGTGGTTTTCTTTGATATGTTATTCTGTCTCCCTTATTCCTAGAAAGTGATAGGGATATTGTTGGGTGGGGTGCAGTGTATTTCTCTGTGGGTTCTTGATTTCACCACAGAAAAGAATTTCAGAGCAAATCCAAAGTATAGTTTAAGAAAGAAGTTATTAGAAAGAAAAAGACACGCTCAAAGGAGAGCAGGGTTGCCTTAAGGGAGGGCACGTGCTTGCCTCTGACAGGAACCTTTCTAAGCATATATGTTTACAATGATGAGGAAGCAAACCACAAACTAAGAACAGCGGACTGTGGGTATCTCGTCACGAGTTTTGATGACCATCCCTCAACCTTTTAAGGTCCTGAGGATCTTCTAAATAATGACAGTTACTGCCTAACTGGATTTGGGATTTTCTTAGAGTATTCTGCCTGTGTTTTGGGTAACTCCCTATTGTTTTTGTGATTTACTGTACTGGTACATCCACATTCCAGCCCGCAATGTGATCAGGTTTGATATACTGGTTGGTCAGATGAAGGTCACACACAGATAAGAAAAATGTCTGAACACTTACCCTGTTCTAATTTAGACCTACCTGTAAGAAACTTATGTATGTCTAACCTGCAGTGGCTAACCTGCCTTAGTCAGAGGCTAAGATGCAGCCATTTCTTGTGGAGAGTTGGGGAGGGTGCTGCGTGCTCCAGCTGCCTGGGGGAAGAGTCATCAAGTGCCTACTCCCTTCACTTCAGGGCTGAGCAGTGGTCAGGTGTTGCCAGCTGAGCCCTCCCTTGGGAGGTTCCCATTTCACTCACCAAGTGGTTTTGGCAGCTATTGGTGAACTTGTCAGGCTTAGTATTTATTTCATTAGGGGTTTCCAAATGGCCATTTCTAATTCCTTCCTTTATGAGCTAAAATTCTTTCTTTCATCAAATACTTGGTTTCCTGGAAAAGGTAGCCAAATGCTTGGTTTTTCCCTTTTATTTATCAATTTTCAAAATAGCAAGTAGATGTTCTACCATCTTCTACTGGTGGCAAATGAGGGGTGCATTTTCTGTCTGTTTGGTTGGTTTCATTTTGGTTAAACTGTCACTACAAAGGTAGATTTTGTGTTCTTCTTGACACTCAATTCACCCCTTATTGGACAATGGGGCCTCTTTCAAGTTGGTTCCTGAGTTTTTTGGACCCAACATGAATAGTGTCTGATTTCTAGGGTGACAAGATATATTAGGTACAAATGACACATTTCTCTCCAGAGCTCTGAGTCTTTCTGCTAGAAAATAGTATTTGGAGACCACAATCTTTAGGTGTTTTTAGTGAACAGAGTTTTTTGGGTTTTTTTAAACCAAAAATTAAATGATGGCTTCATGTTGATATTGCCAATTCAAATTTGAGATTTGGGGGTTTTTACTTCTTTGATTTTGTTGTTGTTGTTGTTGTTTTAACTCTGAAGATCTCTATTATTAATGGCATTAACTTAATTACTTAATCCATATGTGTATATATGTAAATATATACACAAAATACCCTGAAAATATTAATACTAATATTACTTCGGTAAGATTCCCAAATTGAGATTTCTTTGTGGTCCTGTTAGCCTTAAGGGATATTTGAGGCAGGTTACCTTAGAACACGTGAGAAGTCACTAGAAGTAATTCTTCTCTGTAGCTCTGCCACCACCGTTGGTAAGGGGTTGGTTTGTTTCCGTTTCTGTTTAGTGTTTGTGAGTGGTTCTGATTTACTTCCTTTTTGGTTGAATGCTGCCTTTTGAATTATGTAAAACATTCCCATGGTTCTACTGTCAGTTCTATAAAATAGGGCACCTGTTGTCTCCAGTTTGCCTCCCCACCCCTGCAGCAGGTAAGCCTTTTTGTCAGTGCTTGTTTGCCCTTCTGTCATTTCTGTTTAAAAATTACAGGCAGAATGTATTTGTCTTCATGTCTGCCCCTCTTCCAGCAAAGGGAGCGAACTGTAAGCCAGCATTGCCCCTTTCACTCCTATCTCCTATCTCCTAACAAGTCTGAGAAGACAAAAGCCTCCTTGGCTGGGAAGGACAAACATGCTTGGGGCTAAAAAAGAGCTGACCCACAATGCACTAGGTCGACCCGGGCTAACAGGTAATGCAGGCACCCCCACCCCCACCCAGGAGTAATCTTTTTAATCCAAGGCAGACCAGAGTGGGCCTTGTCTCAGGGTCACTCAGGAAGCATCTTCAAACATACATGCCCCTCTCCCAGAGAGTCCTCCCTTGTGCCTTCTCTTCCTGAGGTTCGCGTGGCTTTCCCACCCACGGGTTTTCTTTCATATAGCTGGAACGTCACTTTTAAAATCAGTCCCCTATGGAAGAACGTTCACGTTGGGTCCTGTTCACGTTGCTTACGTTATGGCAAATAGGGCTACGTCATTTCATGATTGTGCTGTGTATCTTTGCTGGCAAGTCCTTAGAAGCAGATTGCTGGGTGGGAAGGTGAGGCTTGTGTACTCTTGTGCAATACCACCAGATTCCCCTTCGCAGAGTTTGTGCTGCATGGTCATCTCACCAGAGGCTAGTGAGAGGGACTTTCCCTGACCTCTTCTGGCTAGAGTAAAGCTGTAATCGGCACGCTGTTATGAAAGAGACTGTTTGAGGGCTGTTTGTAATTCTTTGAGCAATTCTGAGCTGTTTATATCGTTTGCCCATTTCTAACCTCTTTTAGAGTTGCACGTATCTTTGTTTTTCCTATTCCTAAATCTTAGAGGGGTTTGTTTTTCCTCTCCCTTCCTTCCTTCCTTTCTTTCTTACTCATTTTGGGCTGAGGTTTAGCATTTGTTTAGATCCCAGATGCATTTGGAATCATTTATCCTCACGTGCCATGTGTGTAAAGAATGCGTCTAATTTTATTTTGTTTTTATGTGGCTATAAAACTGTTTCAAAACTCCTTACGTGATATGTCTGCTTTATCATGGAGTAGTCCAAGCACTAGAAATGACTTCTCTTCTAGCTGTAAAAAAGCATGTTTTTCCTCCAAGTTTTCTGGCATGCCTATGGAGGGGAAAGCCTAACGTTTGAAATGTCTTTTTCTGTGGCATTTTTGAGTCGGGATGTCCGTGTTCCTCGGGCTTCTGCTACAGGCCACACCCTCTATAGCCCTGAGTCACATCACAAATGGGTCTCAGAGTGTCGGGGGTGTTTCTGCTCAATGTGTGGTCTGTGGGGCTCATCCCGAGAAAGCCCAGGGCTCATAAGCTGCTGGTGAGGGGAAGGTTCACAGGGCTTCCTCTGGTGCTGGGGCCACTGAGCGACCTCCCCAAGGCCCGGGCAGTGATGGTGCATCCTCATCCCTGAGGAGCAGACAATTTTGAATCCTGGGGAGAAAGGCACAAGGGAGGACTCTCTGGGAGAGGAGCATGTATGTTTGAAGATGCTTCCTGAGTGACCCTGAGACAAGGCCCACTCTGGTCTGCCCTGGGTTAAAAAGATTACTCCTGGGGTAGGGGTGGGGGTGCCTGCATTACCTGTTAGCCTGGGTCAACCTAGTGCATTGTGGGTCAGTTCTTTTTTTGCCCCAAGCATGTTTGTCCTTCTACTTTTCTTGGGACAGAATCCCAGCCAGGGAGGCTTCTGTCTTCTCAGACTTGTAAGGAGATAGGAGCATCACCTCTGTACCTTTTATCCCCCCAGAGAAACCCTGCTGGTCTTGTCTGTCTTATGTATCAGTCATAGTTTCTCTCTTTCCCCCTGGAGTTGCCGTTGTCTCTCAGGCTGTCATTTCCAGCTCTTACGTTAGGCTGCTGGAGCACTAATGAAACACCAAAGTGCAGACAATGGGACCAGTCCAGGTGTTGTCACAGGGATGGTGCATCTTCCTCTAATTTCCGGGCTTAAGGAGGAAATGTGTTTGCAAAACAGGGTAAATTAAATTATCCATTTATAATCTTTACCGATCCATGCAAAGATGTTGAAGGCAAGCCAATTTAGAGTCAGACAACAACGAAAAGCAAACCACTTTCAAAGATAGTGCAAGATTCTTGACAGATGTTATGACACAGCATTTCCTATACTTCAGTCTCAAATAGGAAAGAAGTCAGAAAGACGCAGGGCGAGAAAGAAAGTAACATCGGAGGCTTCGGTGAGCCTGATGCCTTCATTAATCCCATTATCCAGTGGCCCCTGCCCCTGCTCATTCAGTGACCATGTGTGTGTGCATGTGCACATGTGTATGTGTCTGCATGCATGTATGTGTGCACGTGTGTGCACGCACTCGGCCCACCAGCCCTGCACTGAGTTCACCCCCTGCTCTCTGTCTTGCCTCTCACAGCCATCTTCGAACCTTCCAGAGGATGGTCCTTTCAAGGGCAAATCTAGCTCTGTAGCCCCCTCCACCAATCACCACCTCTCGCCCTCCCCTTCCGTGGTCACTGCTTATCCCCTTCAGGACCCATGGATGCTCAAGCCTCCCAGGCTGACACTCACAGCCCAGCCCTGGTCCTTCTGCCGTCCCAGGCGTCATCCCTGCACTCTCTGTCTGTGCAGTTCTTCCATCTGCATCCACACGCCTCCCCTAGGGGGAGGGACACCCCTCAGCAAGATGGTCCATTCTTGAAAGCTTTCTCTTTCCCCCAGAGGTAGAGGGAGGGAGCTGTCCTGGGACTCACACAGCGCCTGTGTGAGAGGAATATACTCACTTCTCACCTGCTTTTCCTGCTGGGCGATGCCTCCATGACTTGCTGTGTGACCAGGGAAGCTGCCTCACTTCTCTGTGCCCTGGTCCCCTTGTCGTAAAGTGAGGGCTAGCAGGGTAGCTGTGAGGACCCAATGAGTGAAGGCATGCATAAAACACCCTGTGTGGCACCTCGCCCACAAACGTCCCATGCGCCCAGACCCAGGCAGCGCTTCATTCTCTTGTGAGGGGACCGGGGTGCACACTGACCCTGATGTCGGTTCTCAGGAAAGGTGGGAACGTGCACTGGTGCCGCCACTTCCCTCCTGGGTCACGGTCATGAGTTCTGGACCCAGTTATAGCCACAGTGCATGCCCCGGCCTCGCTGGACACCTTTCCTGTAACTGAGCAGCCCCTGAGCAGCCCCTGGTCATGATGGTCTGTGGGTGAGATACCAACGTGCGATTTGCTGCTGTGGCGCACGGGGCATGTGTGCTCAGCCACTGCCTTCCCCACAGCCTGCAGGAGATGTGCTCTCCCCCTTGCGCAGATGAAGAAACTGAGGCTGAGAAGGCAAGGCGCCCAATTGGAAGCGGCTAAGGGACACATCCAGGGTTCTTGCTGACTCCAAGCTCCACCCTTCTCACCCTCTGTGAGGTCTCAGACTTGCAACCTCAGGCACTGCCTGTATAAGTGAGCCTTCTTTGGGCTGGCCTCTGGTTCCCCAGGGCCGGGTCACTCCTCTCGGGTGGGATTGCCCTGCTCAGGGGAGAGCAGCTCGGCCATGTGTCCTTTGCTCTTGTCTGCAGCTTCCCATCTACAGAAGTGACAGCAGGTAGGGGAAAGGTACCAGATGAGATGGGTAGGCCCTCACACCTCTGCTAATTTGAGCCCGAGCCTGCACATTCCCGATGCGCAGAATGACATGACTCTCTCTGAGGTAAACAGAGTTGGCTGGCATGTCCTTCTGCCAGGAGAGGGACAGGGTCTCCTCAGCCTCTTTCCCTCCAGGGGCCGAATTCCACAACAGGGTCTGGGATCCTGAATACTGTCTCCTCCAGCCTGGCTAAGAAATCCATAGAATTCCATTCTAGTTGGTGTTTCCCAAAGTAGGTTCTGAAGAACACGAGACCTGCAAAATGACACATAAAAAAGAGGGGTAGGTATGTCATATTCAGGTAGGTTTGGAAAACTGCATGCTGGAGCCCCTTGGAAGGTCACAATGAATATTCACATTTTAAAGGCCCTGAGAAGTTCTGTAGTCAAACATATCCGTTTCACCATTTCAGCACAGGATTTTCCAGTCTTGTTTAACTGCTTTCCATCTTAACATTACAATCTAGAAATAGATTGGTTTGGTTTCAAGAAACTTTGAAGAGTGTTCTTTCTCAGGCCGTTTCTTCTTGGTAGCTCAGTTTAGGGCTGTGGGCCTTTTTTCTCTTCCTTTCTTATATATGACTGTCCATCTTTCAGCTAATTCCAGTTTTGTTCATGTAAAAGCAACGGTATTATACTTCTTTTTGCTATTCTAATTTAACATTTTTTTATTTTTAAATAATTACAAGGCTATAAAAAAGGTTTTGAGAATAACATCAAGCCGGGCACGGTGGCTCAGCCTGTAATCCCAGCACTTTGGGAGGCTGAGCCGAGAGGATTGCCTGAGTCCAGGGGTTTGAGACCAGCCTGGGCAGCTTGGTGAGACCTTGTCTCTACAATAAATCAAAAAATTAACTGGGCATGGTGACGTGCACCTGTAGTTCTAGCTACATGGAAGGCGAGATGGAAGGATTGTCTGAGCCCAGAAGTCGAGCCTGCTGTGGCCATGAGTGTGTTACTGCACTTCAGCCTGGGAGACAGAGTGAGACACCACTCAAAAAAAAAAAAAAAGAGAATAACAGCATGAGCACCTGCACACATTTCACCAGATACCCCTGTGTTAACATCATAGCATATCTGCTTTATCATCCTTCTCAACTATTTTTTAGTTCCGAACCATTTGGGAATAAGTTGTGGCATGATGATACTTTAATCATAATTACTTCAATGAAAAGTTTCTAAAGACAAAGACTCCTCTTACATAAAAACAGTACTGTGATTAAAAAAAAAACCACAGGAAATTAACATGGATGCAGTTCTATTACTTAATCTAGTTTTACCAGCAGTTCTAATTGCCTTCTTTACAGCAAAAGAAAAAAAAAAGCCCTAAGTGCTGGATATTCTGCTTTCCCAGCATGTTTTCCCAGTCTTGCCTCTTGCAGGGAGTAGAGGCCAGTTTTCATGGATATGCCTCGGGCTGGTGGAGGCTGTTGCTTGTGATCAGGTTCAGCTTATGCCTTCCTGGCAGGAGCCCTGAAGAGTGATGATGCAGCCTCATCTTCAGTGTGTCCTCTCGGGAGGCCCCAGGCCAAGATGCCTCCTTCCTGGTGGTGTTAATTTGAACACTTTGTACAGATGGTATTGACCATGCTTCTCTATTGTAAAGCTACTGCATTCCACCTTGTAATCAGTGTTAGAAGTACGATATTTTGATGTCATGAAACATTCTTCTTCTCATCTGACTTTGGTCTGCTAGTTTTGGCATTGAAGATCTTTGATCCCTCAATTAATCATTGCAATGGTCATTGCCAAGGGTTGGTTTTTAGTGCACCATTCCTTCGTTTGTTAGACTGACATTCTTCTCTGAGGAGGAGCTTTTCCTTCTCCCCTATTAATTTATTTGCTCATTTGTTTACAAATGCCAGTATAGACTCATGGCTTTCTGTATTGGAGCTTAGTCAATTACTTCTGCTGTTCACTTTGGCACCAGGTTTGACCAGCCTGCCCTGTGTCTCACATGTTCCCGCTAGTGTCTGAGCACTTCCTGCCTCTCTGAACAGGATGCTCCAGCTTCACCCTGCAGTTTTCTTACCTTAGAGTCAGGCATGTCCCCGAAGAGCCCTGGCTTGGAGTCAGGCATGTCCCCAGAGAGCCCTGGGTTCTTCCAAGGGAGGGTGACAATTCAAAATTGCCATCTGGGTACCAAGTGTGCTGTTGCTGCTAAAGGCCACTCAGATGCCAGAGCACTGAAGTGTGGCAGCTCCACACCTGTTTTCATCAGAGGGATTGGGGGAGAGAGAAAGAGAGAGAGAGAGAGAGAGAGAGAGAGAGTGTGTGTGTGTGTATGTGTGTGTGTGTGTGTGTGTGTGTGTGTGTGTGTGTGTGTGAGATTCATTCTGGATTTTCAAAATTTTGAGCAATCAATTGTTTTCCATTCCCCAGGATTTTCTCCTCCGTGACAGC
>NW_007261492.1:0-8481 GCF_000164805.1 Carlito syrichta
TCCAGGCCAAGGTTGTTTGGGCCAGGAGAGAGCCACAGCCCTCCAGCATGGGTGATGGAGTGAGAATCCTATTCAAAGAAAAAAAAGGATAAAAGGAAAAAAAAGAAGAGCATCCATTTGTTCATGGAGTTGGGATCATAGTGAACAGACAAACATCATTTGGGAAGGAGGCTCCAGGCTTGGGTCTAGAGTCCCCGAAATATGGTATATCAGCAGATATTTGGATTGTGGCTTTGGGAGGCTGAGGCAGGGGACCACTGGATCTTGGTAGTTTGATACCAGCCTGGGTCACATAGCGAGACCTCATCGCTCTCCAGAAGGCAAATGCTGGAATCGCTTGTGGTCATGCCCACGGTCCCGGATACACTGGATGCAGTGGCTCCATCCCAGGGTATTCCTTTGCATTGCCTCCACTGACAGAATGTGCGAGTCCAGGCTGGGCACCATGGATAATGCCCGTCAGCCCTGTGCCCTGGGAGGCTGATGCAGGAGTCTGCCTGAGACCAGGCTTCCGATACACATAGTGAGACCTCGTCACTCTCCAGAACGCAAACAATGGAGTCACGAGTGGTGGCACCTGTGGTCCTGGCTACACGGCATTTGGTGGCTTCCATCCTGGGGCATTCCTTTGGGTTGCCCTCACCAACAGAATGTGTGAGTTCAGCCTCCGCATCATGGCTCACAGTCGTCAGACCCACTCTCTGGGTTGCTGAGGCAGGAGGATGCCAGAGCACAAGTATCAGAGACCAGCCTGGATGATGTGGCCAGACCTCATCTCGGTGAGAAGTCCCAAAATTGACACAGGTATGGTGGCGCCCAGAAACCCAGTTGCTAGGGTGCTGAGGAGGGAGGACCACCTGAGTCCCGCAGGTCGAGGTCCTGGAAGCCAGATTAGTGCTTATGCACCCCAGTCTGGCCGACAGAGATTCCGGCGAAAAAAACGATGCCTCCCACGTGCATCACAATGGGTGTCCACGGCTCCCCAGGGTTAGGTCAGCACGGATAGGAGACGATGGAGTGATCGGGAGAGGAAGGAGCCCTCCTCTGGCCCAAAGGTGGCAAACCGGGTGACCAGAAGATGGCCACAGCTTGTGGGCGGTATTGATCTCTCTGTGACTGATGGCCGCCCCAACTCAGAGCCATCTGTTCTATTAGTTTACACACGTCTTTGCCATGGGTTATGAGTGTGGAGGGTGGTGGCATGCCTTCTAGAATGCATGGCCGAAGGCATGGGACAGACATACCTGGGAGCCAGCTTTTAAACCTCCCACGAACAACAGTCAGGGAAGGATCTTTTCAACTCCCATCCCTGAGGTTGACTCCTTGTTCTGGGTGGCAGGGGTGGTGGTGGTGGTAGTGGTGGTTATTATTATTAGGAGTCAGAATCTCGCTCTGTTGCCCAATCTGAGCGCAGTGTCTCTCAAACCTTTGGGGGTTCAGCGATGGCTGGGTGACTCATGACTGTCTCACCAGCACTCGAGGAAGCCAAGAGGGATAGATGGCCAGAGGCCAGGAGCTCGAGACCAGGCTGGACACCACAGCAAACCCCCACCTCGACCCCAAGCAAAATCCAGAAAACCTTGGATGAGGGCAGGCCTTGGTGGTAGAAACCTGTGATCACAGTATTTTGGGAGGCCCAGGCCGAGAGGATGGGCGAGTTGGGCAGTTTGAGAGCAGTCTGGGCAACCAAGTGAGGAAAGAAAAGAAAGATAGAAAGAAATTCATTCTCCTGCAAACATTCTTCCCTCAGTCCTTCTCCCTTGCCCCCCTCACATGTGAGAATCCCCCAAGCTAGGCACCGTCCAGCCAATAACCTCCTCCAATGGCTGAACCTGCTTTGTTGTGGGAGTTCCTGAGGCTCCCTGGCCGTCTTCGTGCCGGCTTTCCTCTCTGAGGTGAGAAATGTTCCCCAGGATGGCCAAAACTTCGACTCAGCAATGAGGACCCTCCAGCAAGAAAGGCTGGTTACACATCCCTCACCTAGTGTGATTTCGTCCCCCCAGTCCCATTTTCTCTGGCTCTAAATCCAGTCACCCTGTAAACACACCACACACAGTTGAGAATCTGTGCATGATTCTGATGTTTTTGGAGACAGGGTCTGGCTCTGTTTCCCAGGCTGCGGTCCGGGGACATGACCGTCGTTCACTGGCAGTTTCAAAATCACGGGCTCTGACGATCCTCTGGAGTGGCGGGAATGACGGGCACCTCGACCCCAGACACCCTGTTTCAATGGGTGCGGAGAAGGGTTCTCCCTGTGTGGCATGGGCTGGCCTTGGGCTCCTGCTCTACAGCCAAACTCCCGGCTTGGTCCCCCGAGTGCTAGGATTCCAGGTTTGGGCTGCCACGTCAGGCCTTCTGGTTCTTTTTTGACAAAGGATTGAGGCCCTACTCTGGGGCTCAGCCCCATCATCCCAGGCTGAGGCCAGCAGCCGGCCAGAGGTTGCAGGCTGAGACCCACCCAGGCACCTTGGTGAGACCTCCTCTCTACCCTCCATCCCAAATGAACCTGGCAAAGTGGCATGCACCTGTGGTTCTGTCTCATTGGAAGGCCAGGGAAAGACTCACTGGAGCCCAGCGGGCTGAGGTTGCAGTGACTGGAGTCAGCCACCGCCTGCCAGCCTGGGCGATGGAGTCAGACTCCAACTAAAATAAAAAACAGAAAAAAGGAAAAATAAGTAGAGAATCCACTTGTGTATGGAGTTGGAATCATCATGAACAGACAGAAATCATTTGGGAAGGAGGTCCCAGCCTTGGCCCTAGAGTTACCAAAAGGCAGTGGACAGCAGACAATCAGGCTTGACTTTGAGAGATTGAGGTGAGGTACTACTGAAGCCCGGGTGTTCGAGACAAGCCAGGGCCATGTAGCAAGATCTCGTTTCTCCCTGGAACACTAACACTGGAGTCACAAGTGGTGGCGCACTGAGTCCTGGCTACATGGGATGTGGTGGCCTCCATCCTGGGTCGTTCCTTTGCATTGCCCCAGCTGACAGAATGTGCAAGTCCAGGCCAGGCACTGTGGCTCATGGTCATCAGCCCCAAACCCTGGGGAAGCAGTGGTGGGAGCTTGCCTGAGCCAAGTGGTCGAAACCAGTCCAGGCAACGTGGTCAGACCTTGTTTTGGTGTGTGGTCCCCAAAATGGAGTCAGGTGTTTTGGTCCCCCTAGTTCCAGCTTCTCAGGGGCCGAGGGGGGAGGACAGCCTGAGCCCCATAGGTCGAGTCCCCTGGAGCCAAGATCGAGTCTCCATGCCCAAGCCCGGCTGACAGAGACTCTGGCGAAACAAAAATGACACCTCCCTTGTACGTCACATCAGGCATCCATGGCTCCTCACGGTAAGGTACACTTGGGTGGGTGATAATGGAAGGAGCCCTGTCCCCACCCAAAGGTGGCAGACAGGGTGACCATAACCTGGACTGTCTGTTGAATTGCTGGACCACCTTGACCTCTCTGTGTCAGATGCCTGCCCTAGCTCGGGGTCATCTGTCCCGTGAACTAACACACATCTTGATTGTGGGGAAGGAGTGTGGAGGGTTGAGGGAGGCCTCCTGGGGAGCATGGCCTAAGGTACGAGATGGACGTGCTCAGTGGCCACCTTTGAAACCCCCCACAAACAACAGGCCAGAATGTGCCTTTTCCTCTCCCAGCCCTGAGGGTGACTCCTCACGCTGGGTGGCAGGGTTGGTGGTGGTGGTGGTGCTGGTGATCATTATTATTTGGAGACAGAATCCCGACTATCTCCAAGGCCGGAGCACAGGGACACCCTCATGGTCACCGCGGACTCCACCTGCCTGTCTAAGGGATCCTCCTGCCATGGCTCCCAGAGTAACTGGAACCACAGACCTGTGCCTCCACACCCGGCTAATCTTTTAATTTATTTTTAATGACTGAGATGAGGACTTGTCCCATGTGCAGATGGTGTTGCACCCACAGGCTCAGGTCCTCCAATCTTCTTGGCCTCCAAAGTGCCAGGATGCCAGGCTGAGCCCCTGAGCCTAGCCTCTGGTTGTGGTGGTGCTGGTGGTTGATATTATTATTTTGAGTCTGTGTCCCACTCTGTCACCCAGGCCAGAGTGCAGGGGCCTGCTCTTGGCCTCCATGGCCTCCACTGTCTGGGTTCTGGCCATACTCCAGCCACAGCCTCACAAGTGGCTGAAATGACAGGCATGTGCCACCACACTCAGCTCATTTTTTGGCTTCTTGTGGTGATGAGGTCTCACCAGAGTGCCCAGGCTTGCCTTGAACATGGGGACTCAGGCCATCCTCTCACCTCAGACTCCTAGAGCACCCAGATGACAAGTGTGAGCCCCCACACTCAGCCTCTACAACCTCTGGGGGACCCACTGTGAGGCCCGCTCCTTTCTGATGACCCAGGACCCTGGGAAGGTTGGCCAGAGTCGACAGTGAGCTCTCCCTGGGGGAGCGCATGGCACAGGGGCATGTCTCAGCCAGGCAGCACACACCTCCACCTGCCTTTTTCCCCAGGGTGGACACACTTGCACCTCGCAGGGGCAGCTTCGGGGAAAGGGAGGGCATTACTTTCAAACCTTCGGCACACACAGTGGCCGAGACGGGAACATGGCCGGAGCCTGGGAGCTTGAGACCAGGCTGGACACCATAGCAAGCCCCTACTACGACCCCAAGCAAAATCAAGAAAACCTTGGGTGAGGACAGGCCTCAACGGGAGGCTCTCATCCATCCCAGAGTTCAAGACCAGGCAGGAAGACCAGGATGTCAATCAAATGGAAAAGCTGTGATTGCAGCATTTTGGGAGGCCCCAGCCAAGAGGATGGCACTAGTTGGGCAGTTTGAGAGCAGCCTGGGCAACCTAGTGAGGAAAGAAAGAAAAAAAGAAAGAAAGAAAGAAAGAAAGAAAGAAAGAAAGAAAGAAAGAAAGAAAGAAAGAAAGAAAGAAAGAAAAAATATCCATTCTAGTGCAAACTTACTGTCCTCAGTACTTCCCTCCTTCCCCCACCACATGTGAGGGTTCCCCAAGCTCTGCATCTTCCAGCCCCAGCTGCCCCAATAGCTGCCCCCTCTTTGGTGTGGGAGTTTCTGAGGCTCCCTGGTCTGGTTCCTGCCGGCTCTCCTTTCTGAAAGAGAAATGTGCCCCAGGCAGACTGAGCCTCTGACTCAGCAATGAGGACCTTCTGACAAGAAAGGGCAGGGGCACAGCCCTCACCAGGAAAATTTCTGCCCCCCGAATCCCATTTTTCCTGGCTCTAGAGCCAATCACCCTGTGAACACAGCACGTGCACTTGAGAATCTGTGTACGATTCTGATGACTTTGTAGATGGGGTCTGGTTCTGTGGCCCAGGTTGGGAACTGTGGACATGACGGTCATTCACAGCCAGCCTCAAATCGTGGGCTCTGGCGATCCTCCCACCTTAGTCAATGAAGTGGCCGGGATGATGGGCACCTCTGCCCCAGAGCCCTGTTTGAATGGGTGTGGAAGCGGGGTCTCTCTGTGTGGCCTGGGCTGGTCTTGGGCTCCTGGGCTCCAGCCATCCTCCCACCTCAGCCACACAGAGCGCTGGGATTCCAGGGGTGGGCCGTCATGCCGGCCTTCTGGTTCTTTTTTGATGAAGAAATGAGGACAGGCTCAGGGGTTCAGCCTCATCATCCCAGTGGTTTGGGAGGCCAAAGCCAGCGACTGGCCAGAGCCTGGGGGTCAAGACATGCCCAGGCACCTCAGCAAGACCTTGTTTCTACCCACAATCAAAAATGACCGGGGGTGGTGGCACACACCTGTCATTATGGCTTCTCGGAATGCCAGGGAAAATCTATCTGAGTGCGGTGGGATGACACTGTGGTGGCCAGGAGTGAGCCACCACCCTCCAGCCTGGATGATGAAGTGAGACTCTGACTCAAAGAAAAAGAGGAAAAAAGGAAAAAAGGAAAAAAAAGAAGAGCATCCATTTGTGTATGGAGTTGGGATCATCGTGAACAGACAGAGATCATTTGGAAAAAGACCCAGTCTTGGTCCTAGAGTTCCAGAAAGATTTTGGATCGGCAGACAATTGGGCTGTGGCTTTGGGAGCCCAAGTTGGGTGAACTCTGGAGCCTGGGAGTTCTAGCCCAACCTGGGCCATGTAGCAAGAACTCGTTGCTCCCTGGAAGGTAAACACTGGAATCGGCCATGGTGAAGCCTGCAGTCCCAATACACGTGATGCAATGGTCTTGGTCCTGGGGTGTTACTTTGTGATGCCCCCACCAACAGAACATGCGAGCCCAGGCCAGACACTGTGGCTCACGTCCATCAGCCCCATGTTCTGGGATGCCGAGGTGGGACGCTGCCTGAGCCAAGGTGTCAGAGACTGTTGGGAGCCGGCCGTGGAGGCCCCCCTGTGTGTTACGGATGCAGGCAGGCTGCAGACCCTGAAACCACCAGGTTGAGTTCAGGAGCTGAAGGCCCATTCCCTCCTCCCTTCTTTGTTTTTTGGCATGACCCACTAGCAGGGACTTTGATGATCTAAGCATGAAGTTCTGAGAGCATGACAGGCATGGCTGACTCTAGGGATCCATTGTTCCCATTTCTCACAGACTGCGGTTTAACTTAACACAGTTCAAACTCAGGCCATATTTGGGAGACTTTATATGGTACAAGTTTCGTTATAATATTTAAAAGTATATTTGTAGAAATAGTATATACATTTAGTGACCTGCTTCCAACTTTAGATAGTATAGATGATTATCTAGAGTTACTAGAAATGGACTAGCACGAACTTTGTACTGGGCCACATTCTTAAGGGTCCAGCGTCCACTTTGGGCAGTGCTGCATTCTTTTAAACAGGTTTTTAGCTACAGTTAGTGTAGAGTTTTTCTACTTATTATAGAAGCTGAATTTATTTTATTCATAGAAAATATTGTAGAATAGGTCATGCTACGTCAGGGAATTATGTTAGTCCAAGCATGATCAAACATGATATTTTGAGGTTTTATAAGAATACAGTTAACTTTAGAAATTTCATTGTTCCCACTATCTACTAATTGCAGTTTTGGCTTTAGTGCAATTACAGTTTGTATTTGGGTTTTATTTTAGAAGCTTTATTGCTGATGCTCAGATTTATATATTAGGATTGGGAATTAGAAACTTTATAGAAATTAAGATAGATACATAGGATTTTAGAATAGCCATTTTGTTAAAAGATTATAATCAATTGTTCCTGGAAATGACCCAGAGTGATCTTTGGACTGGGCCACATTCTTTAGGAACTGGTTTGAGCTATAATTAAGAATTTTTTTATAGTACAGGTAAAATTAGCACAGAATAGAAAGGTATTAGGATTTAAGTCAGTCATTAGGTGTTGGGGATGCATAAGTTTTAGAAGTTATTGATTATTAGAATATTATGATGTTAGAATTGTTGTATTGTTTGTGAGGAACATTAACCAAGCATAAGGAACAGTAAAATAATATTGGGATTGTCCTTCCTCATGCTTGAGGAAACACCTGGTGGGTGGGGGGGATGCCCCTCATCCACCTGGCTTCATGTTCGTGTGAAAATCTTGTGATCTTGCCTGTGAAACTTTAGGATAAAAGTCTTACAGTTTACCCCATTAAATTGGCTTCTGCAATATACGGAGTTCAGTCTCTTTCTTTCTCCTCCCTTCTATTTCTTTCTCTTTATTTCTCCAGAATAATCGCCGATGCTGCCCCACCTTCCAGGGACCCTCTAAATCTCTCTGAAGGGGCTGGCCTTCTGTAAGAGACCAGCCTGGGAAGATGACCAGTCCTCATCTCCACAAGTGTCCCCAAATCGAGGCAGTTGTGGTGGCTCCCGGAGTCCCAGCTGCTCAGGGGCCAATGTAGGAGGACCACCTGAGTCCCACAGGTCGAGGTTCCGGGAGATATGCTTATGCTGCCGTGCCCCAGCCTGGCTGATGGAGACTCTGGCAACAAATAAGATGCCTACCACATGCATCAGAATGGGCGTCCATGGCTCCCTAGGGCGGGGGACAATGGAGTGATCGGGACAGGAAGGGGCTGTTCCCCACCCAAAGGTGGAAGACAGAACGACTGGAACCTGGACTGGCTGCAGCTTTGCTGGACCGCCTTAATCACTCTTTTTCTGACAGCCGCCCTAGATGGGGCCATCTGTTTCATGAGCTCCCACACATCTTTGCTGTGGGGTACGAGTGTAGAGGGTGGAGACAGGCCTTCTGGAGCACATGGCTGGAGGCACAGGATGGACATGCCCCATGGCCACCTTTGAAACCTCCCATGAATGACTGCCTGGAAAGCGCCTTTTCCTCTCCCATCCCAGAGGGTGACTCCTCATGCTGGATGGCAGGGGTGCTGCTGGTGGTGGTGGTGGTGATTACTCTTATTTGGAGTCTGAATCCCACTCTGTCACCCATGCCAGAGTTCAGGGTCACACTCACGGTCACCGCAGAATCCACTAGCGGGCTCAGGTGATCCTCCCGCCTTGGACCCCCGAGTGGTTGGAACCACAGCCCTGCACCATCAGGACCGGCTAATGTTT
>NW_007261492.1:9363-11132 GCF_000164805.1 Carlito syrichta
CACCATAGCAAGCCCCCACCTCGACCTTAAGAGAAACCGAGAAAACCTTGGGTGAGGCTAGGCCTTGGCAGGAGGATTGCCTCCAACCCAGAGCAGGAAGACAAGGAAGTCGGCCAAATGGAAAGCCTGTGATTGCAGCAATTTGGGAGGCCCAGACCGAGAGGATGACTTGATTTGAGCTGTTTGAGAGCAGCCTGGGCAACCTAGCAAGGAAAAAAAAGACAGAAAGAAAGAAAGAAAGAAAGAGGCTAGACTTGGTGGCTCAGCCTGTAATCCCCTGATTTTAGAGGTCAAGGTGAGTGAATTTTCAGAGCCCACATGTTCGAGAGCTGCCTGGGCAACTTGGAGAGATCTCATCTCTAAAATAATTCAAAAAAATTAGCCAGGCGTGGTAGCACATCACTGTAGTTCTTGCTACTTGGAAGGTTGAGGCAGAAGGATCACCGGTGCCCAGCAGGTCGAGGCTGTGGTGGCCAGGAGTGGCCACTACACTCCAGTCTGGGCAACTGAGTGAGACTGAGTGAGACTCTGACTCAAAAAGAAAAGAAAGAAAGAAGTCTACTCTCCTGCAAACTTTCTGCCCTCAGTCCTTCATCCCTTCAGCCCCCACATGGAAGGTCCCCCCAAGCTCAGCACCTTCCAGCCCCAAATCCCCAAATGTTTGCCCCCACTTTGGTCTGGTATTTCCCGAGGCTCCCTGACTGGGTTCCTGCTGGTTCTTCTCTCCCAGGTGAGTTAGGTACCCCAGGCAGGCTAACCCTCTGACACAGCAATGAGGACCTTCTGCCAAGAAAATCCCAGGACACATCCCTCACCCAGGGACATCTTTTTATCCCTAATCCCCCTGTTTGTATGGGTGCAGAGACAGGGTCTCCCTGCATGGCCCAGGCTGGCCTTCTGCTCATGGTCTCCAGCCATCCTCCCACCTCAGACTCACAGAGCCATGGTCGACCAGGCATGGGTTGCCATGCCAGGCCTTCTGGTTCATTTTCAATGAAGGATCATGGCGGGCTTGGGGGTTCAGCCTCGTCATCCCAGTGCTTTGGGAGGCTGAGGCCAGCTGCTAGCCCTAGCCTGCAAACCACCACCCAACTGGGCACCACGGTGAGACCTCGTCTTTACCCTCTGTCCCAAATGAGTTGGGCTTGGTACTGCATACCTATCATTCTGGCTCCTTGGAAGGCTGGGGAAAGGCTGACCAGAACCTGGAGCACCAAGGCTGCGGTGGCTGGGAGAGAGATACAGCTCTCCACCTTGGTTGACAGATTGAGAGTCTGACTCACAGAAATAAAGAAAAAAGGGAAATAAGCATTCATTTGTGGATGGAGTTGGGATCATCGTGAACAGACGGAGGTCATGGAAAGGAGGCTCCAGTCTTGGGCCTATAGTTCCCGAAAGACTAGATTGGCTTACAGTTGAGGTGTGTCTTTGGGAGGCTGAGTCGGGGGACCGCTGTAGCCTGGGAGTTCGAGACCAGCCTGGGACACGTAGAGAGACCTCATCACTCACCGAAATGCAAACACTGAAGTCACACGTGTTGGTGCCCACAGTCCCAACTACACGGGATGCAGGGCAAGAAAACAGATGGAAGACCGTATAATTTGCAGTATACACAAACGTTTTGCAGCTTTGCCAGACCGCCTTCATTTTTCTGCGCCCAATGGCCACACTTGCCTGGTGCTGTCTGTTCCTTGAGCTCACACATGTGTTTCCTGTGGGGCACGAATGTGGAGGGTGGAGGTGGGCTTTCTGGGTCACATGGCAAAATG
>NW_007261493.1:0-4149 GCF_000164805.1 Carlito syrichta
TCTTTTCTCTTCTTTTCTTTTCTTCTCTCTGTAAACCATATCTTTGTATAGAGGAACAGCACACCAATAAGGAGGTTGGTAAGCTTATATGTTAACATCATTGTATGTATTAGTTTTTGTATGGGAGTTGGTTAGTTTGTAGCTGTGGTCTATTGTTTTTATGTTTCAATTTTGTCTCTCTCTCCATTTGTTGGTACACTCGTCTGTTTTCCCCCTTACTCCTCTCTCTCTCTCAACCCCACTCTTCTCCCCATTGTCTGCTCCATTCTCCTCCCTCTGTTAACCTCACTTTATTTTAGGGAGTAAACCTACAACTCCACTGCATGGACAGATTCCAAGGCAGTGGGAAGTGGGTTTCAGACTATCCATACACCTGTCAGTGGATACCAGGACCTGAAGATAGATTTGAATCACAGCTCCCCCTTAAGTAAATCTCAAAACGGCAAAAAGACCCACCCCCAACCTACAGTGCAATCCCAGAATTGAATAAAGAGGACATACATAAAGAAGAATAGGAAATTGAACAAACAGAAGTAAAAGCAACCCCTCTACCACTGAATAACAGAATTAAAGAAGACAGTGACGTGGAGGGAAGGAAAAAGTAGGGAGGGAAAAAAACCGCACAAATGAGGAAAAACCAAAAGAAGAATATTGGTCTCACACAGACCCCTGGAAGATCAGACACTGGGAAAACAGACTTTGGAACACAATCAATGAAGAGCTCCCAGAATGGTTGGTCACATGAAATAAACCCAGACATCAAGACATTAATAGAGAGAATTAAAAAAATTGAGGAGAGGCAAGAGGAAAATAGGAAGGAGCTGATGTCAGAAATAACAGCAGTAAAGAATACTGTGATGGAAATAAATAACAAACTAATAAGCATGGAAAGCAGAATTAATCAAACAGAAGAAAGAATCTCAGAGTTTGAAGACCAAAACACAGAACTAACCCAAACTATCAAAAACATAGAAAAGAAGCTCAAAAAGACAGAGCAAAACCTCCAAGAGATTACTTCAACAGACCAACCTTAAGAGTAATTGGCCATCCTAAGGCAGAGAGAGAAACAGAGGCCACACTAGAATAAACATTTCATGAAATCATTCAAGAAAACTTCCCTCACCTCATCAGTGATGCAAAAATTCAAACACAAGAGATTCAGGGAACCCCTGAAAGACAACAAATGAGACAACCAACTCCCAGACACATAATAATTAGCTTAAACAAAGTAGGTATAAAAGGAAAAATCCTAAAGACAACAAGAGAAAGAGGTCAGATTACCTACCAAGGAAGACAAATTAGAATAGCAGCAGATTTATCTACAGAAACCCTCCAAGCTAGAAGAGCTTGGAACCCTATCTTCAAAGCTCTAAAAGATAAACAATTTCAACCAAGAGTAACCTATCCAGCCAAACTAAGCTTCATCAGTGAGGGAGAATTGAAATTTTCCCCAGATATCTAATCCCTAAGAACACTGCCACCAGACCACCTCTACACTTAAGTATTGGAAACAGAAGAAAAGGAAAAAAGAACAACAACGTTCTTCACAAGAGTGCAGGTAAAAGATTAAAAACACACATGAACCAGCTCCAAAACCAAAAGAAAGACAACACACAAACAGGAAGAATAACAACAACTCTAAGAACATTATGACAGGGATCAACTCTCACATTTCAATAATTAGCTTGAATGCGAACGGACTAAATGCACCACTGAAAAGACACAGAATGGCAAAATGGATAAAATATCACCAGGTAACAATTTATTGCCCTCAAGAGACTCACCTCACTAGAAAAGACTCACAGACTCAAAGTAAGAGAATGGGAAGCAAATTTCAGGAGAACGGAACACAAAAGAAAGGAGGAGTTGCGATCATAGTCCCAGACAAAATACACTTTAAGCTATCAAAAATCATAAAAGATACAGAAGGCCACTACATAATGATAAAGGTTCAATCCAGCAACAAGAAATATCGATCCTAAACATATATGCACCCAACATAGGAGTACCAAATTTCATAAAGCAGCTTCTAGGTAAACTAAAAAAAGATATTGACTCCAACACCATCATAGCTGGGGACATCAATACCCCACTCACAACCCAAGACAGATCATCAAGACAAAAAATCAGAGGGGTTAGGGTTAGGGATAGGGTCAGGGTCAGGGTCAGGGATAGGGGTTAGGGTTAGGGTTAGGTTCAGGGTCAGGGTCGGGGTAAGGGTCAGGGTGAGGGATAGGGGTTAGGGTTGGTGTGGGGGTCAGGGTCAGGGTTAGGTTTAGGGTTCAGGGTCGGGTTGGGGTCGGGGTCAGTGTCAGGGCCCCTCCTGCAAGGCACTCGCTGACCCCTGCCCACCACCCGGAGACCTGCGCTGACCCAATGGCACCAAGCAACCCAGCACTGCTGCCTCCTCTACTCCCAGGGCCCCTGCCTCCCTGTGACACCCGGCCCCATGTAGAACAGGGACTGCGGTGGGTCAGTCATGGGGTCACCCATTCCACCTCAGGGTGGCAGCAGCGTGCAATTCCTCCATCCCCTGAGAGCAGGCACACACCGATCCCAGGAAACACTCCCACCCCCAGCTCGCTACCTGCAGCCAACACTCCTAGCCACTCAGCAGGCTGCCCGCCTGCAGAAAGACAGACGCACAGAGGGAGAGAATAACCCATACCCTCACCCCAATGGGTACCCTGCAGACACGCCCACACCCCCACCTGAAGCAACCCACTTACTCACACGCACACCCCCACACACACTCAGCACGCAGGGAAGACCCCAGGTGGGAGGGAGATGGAGAGGGAGATGCCCCTAGCAAGGGCAGGAAAGTGACAGAGACAGCCAGGGAGGGACAGAGTCGGTGGTGGGGGACATGGCAGAGGTGGGGTGAGAGAGGGAGGCGCACCAAGACCAGCGGACCCACGGACACTGGGAGCACGCCACAGGGAGAAGGAAATCTGGGGGACAATCGCCCCTTCCAACAGGCCAGGGAGAGTGGAGGGTGCACAGGCTGTGCCAGGCCAAGGTGGCAGGGCAGCCCCAGTGCCAGGACCAGCGCCTGCGGCCTGGGTCTCCATCGTGGGTGGTATGCTCAGGGGTGTGTCTGGGGTATGCTCAGGAGTGTGTCTGGGGTCTATTTTGTGGCCGACCGGGTTGTTCTCTGTCCTCCTGGCGAGTGCGTGGAGCTGCCAACCTGTCAGTGCCATGGCCTGTCTCCGGGGTCACAGTGGCCTCGAACACTGCACGTGCATCCTCGGGACTCTAGAGGGCAGGAAGCTCGTGTGGAGAGGCTCTAGGTGCCCAGAGCTGGTTTTCCTGGCCCTGGGTCTCCCCTCAGGGAAGGGAGTGTCCTCCCCCCAGGGAAGGAACTGTTCTCCCCTGGGCGTGGGAAGCACAGCCCTGGTGTGGTAAGGGGGTGGAGAGGCGCCTTCGCTGCCAGCGACCACCCCCCTCACCCCTTCCCCTCCCCTCGCCTCCCCTCACCTGGCTGGCAGGGTTGAAGAGGCCTGAAATAGTGTCTGGGTCTCAGGGGGTCGAGGGAGGGGACACGCAGAGCGCGGGGGAAGGAGGACACGCCTGGCGGGGCTGTGGGATCGGGTCGCCCAGTCTAGGTGGTGGCGGGGAGGGAGGCAGGGTGGAGGGCGGCAGGGACGCAGGGCTGCAGGCTGGAGGACTGTGACGGGGCTGCCGGCAGTTGCGGCTCCGGATCCCCCAAGCCGCCCGCGGGAGACGTGGGGGCGGGGGGCATGGTCAGAGGGGTGCGGGGAGGAGGGGCAGCGCGCCTCAGGAAGGGCGAGGCCAAAAAAGAAGGCACACAGAGGGAGGCCAAAAGCCTACAGCACTCAGTATCCCTGGCGGACTCCCATTCAAGTACTAACTAGGCCCGACCCTGCTTAGCTTCCGAGATCAGGCGCGTTCAAGGTGGTATGGCCGCAGACGTCGGTGCTCGCCTCTCGGTGCCTCAAGAGGCTGCCGGCAGCCGTCTGAGGCAGCCTCGCGGCACAGCAGGAAGCGTGGTGGCTCATGCGGCCATGGGCGGGCTCCACTGGGGGACTCCGGGCAGCCAGCTGGGGGGCAGCACCCCTGGGCCTCCGCCCCACCGCCCGCGCGCCCGGCTGCACGGTGCCGCGCCACGTGCACGTATGCTCGGCCCGG
>NW_007261493.1:4370-7563 GCF_000164805.1 Carlito syrichta
CCGAGCTACCCAGCCCTGCCGCCCCCTCTCCTTCCAGGGCGCCCGCCTCCACGTGCCGCCGGGCCAGAACCCGGATCGCGGTGGGTCGGTCGTGGGGTCGCCCGTTCCACCTCAGGGTGGCAGCAGCGTGCAATTCTTCCATCCCGTGAGAGCGGCGCGCACAACGGCCCCAGGAAACACTCCCGCCCCAGCTCGCTACCTGCAGCCAACACACCTACCCACTCAGCCAGCCGCCGGCACGCAGGAAGACAGACACACAGAGGGAGAGAAAAACCCACACCCTCACCCCAATGGCGTACCCCACAGACACGGCCCCACCTGAAACACCCCACCCACTTGCCTGCGCCCCTAGCCCACGAACACTCACACGCACGCGCAGACACACACTCTCACACTGCGTAGACCACGAGTGGGAGACGGAGAGGGAGACACGTCTAGCAAGGGCAGGGAAGACAGAGACATCCAGGGAGAGACAGGGTCAGGGGTGTGGAGCGTGGCAGGGGTGGGGTAAGAGAGTGTTGCGCACCAAGACCAGTGGACCCAGGGACACTGGGAGCGCGCCACAGGGAGAAGTCTGGGGGACGATCGCCCCTTCCAGCAGGCCCGGGGAGAGCGGAGGGTGCACGGGCTGTGCCAGGCCAAGGTGGCAGGGCCGCCCCGGCGCCAGGACCAGCGCCCCGCGGCCTGGGTCTCCATCGTGGGTGGGGTACTCAGGGGTGTGTCTGGGGTCTATTTTGTGGCCGGCCGGGTCGTTCTCTGTCCTCGTGGCGAGTGCGTGGAGCTGCCAACCTGTCAGTGCCATGGCCTGTCTCCGGGGCATAGTGGCCTCCAACGCCCCCAAGGGACGTGCGACTGGTTTCTTGGCACGCGCGTCCTCGGGACTCTAGAGGGCAGGAAGCTCGTGTGCGGAGACTCTAGGTGCCTAAAGCCGGTTTTCCGGGTCTCCCCCTAGGGAAGGGACTGTCCACCCCCGTGCGGAGGAAGCACAGCCCCGGGGTGGTAAGGGCGTGGAGAGGCGCCTTCGCTGCCAGCGACCACCCCCCCCACCCCTTCTCCTCCCCTCACCCGGCTGGCAGGGTTGAAGAGGTCTGAAGCAGTGTCTGGGTCTCGGGGGTTGAGGGAGGGGACACGCAGGGCGCGGGGGAGGGAAGCCACGCCTGTCGGGGCTGCGGGATCGGGTCCCCCGGTCTAGGTGGTGGCTGCGAGGGAGGCAGGGTGGAGGGCGGCAGGGACGCAGGGCGGCAGGCTGGAGGACTGGGACGCGGCTGCCGGCGGACGCGCGCTGGAGCCCCTAAGACGACCGCGAAGGACGTGGGGGCGGGGGGCGTGTCCGGAGGTGCGCGGGGAGGAGGGGCGGCGCGCCTCGGGAAGGGCGTCGCCAAAAAAGAAGGCTAGCAGAGGGAGGCCAAAAACCTACAGCATTCGGTATTCCCAGGCGGTCTCCCATCCAAGTACTAACCAGGCCCGCGCGCTCGGCCCGCCTGATGTCTGGCCGCAGGGTCGGGACGCCAGATTCCGGGGGGCCCAGGCGGTCCCGTAGGGGCGGGGGGGGTCACAGGTCCCGGGTGACCCTGCTGCAGGGCCTCTCCCTAAGGCCAGCATCCCTAGTTGCCCCACTGTTCATCTACCCTAGAGCTGGACGGGGGTGGTGCGAGGGCCATCTGGACCCAGCTTCTTGGTCCCCGCGACTCCCTGAAGCCGTGGGCCACCCCGACGCCCACTCTGGGCCCTCGCCGCCCCTCTCGCGAGGCAGTCGCTGACCCCTGCCAGCCACCCAGGAACCCGGCGCTGACCCGACGGCACGTAGCTACCCAGCCCTGCCGCCCCTTCTTCCCCCAGGGTTCCCGGTGCCCCATGGAGAACCGGGACCGCGCTGGGTCGGTCGTGGGGTCGCCCGTTCCACCTCAGGGTGGCAGCAGCGCGCAATTCCTCCATCCCGTCAGAGTGGGGCGCACAACAGCCCCAGGAAACACTCCCGCCCCCAGCTCGCTACCTGCAGCCAACACATGTACCTATTCAGCCGGCCGCCGGCAGGCAGACACACACACAGAGGGAGAGAAAAACCCACACCCTCACCCCAATGGCGTACCCAGCAGACACGCCCCCACCCCACCCGAAGCACTCCACTCACTCGCCCGCGTCCCCAGTCCACACACACTCGCACGCCGGGAAGACCCCGGGTGGGAGGGAGACGGAGAGGGAGACGCCCCTAGCAAGGGAAGGGAAACGACAGAGACAACCAGGGAGGGACAGAGTCGGGGGTGGAGGGCGTGCTGTCAGGGGGTGAGAGTGTGAGGCGCACCAAGACCAGCGGACCCAGTGACCCACGGACACTGGGAGCGCGCCACAGGGAGAAGGATGTCTGGGGGACGATCGCCCCTTGCAGCAGGCCAGGGGAGAGTGGAGGGTGCAAGGTCTGTGCCAGGCCAAGGTGGCAGGGCTGCCCCGTTGGCAGGATCAGCGCCCCGGGGCCTGGGTCTCCATCGTGGGTGGTGTGCTACGGGGTGTGTCTGGGGTCCATTTCGTGGTTAGCCGGGTCGTTCTCTTTCCTCGTGGCGAGTGAGTGGATCTGCCAATCTGTCAGCGCCATGGCCTGTCTCCGGGGCACAGTGGCCCTCGAGGCATCCAAGGGACGTGCGGTACGGTTCGTTGGCACGCGTCTCCTCGGGACTCTAGAGAGCAGGAAGCTTGTGTGCGGAGGGTCTAGGTGCCCAGAGCCAGTTTGCCTGGCCCGGGTCTCCCCCCATGGAAGGGACTGTCCTCTCCCCAGGGAAGGAACTGTCCTCCCCCGCGTGATGGAATCTCACCCCGGCGGCAGTAAGGAGGTGGACAGGCGCCTTCACTGCCAGCGACCACCCCTCACCCCTTCCCCTCCCCTCGCATCCCCTCACCCGGCTGGCAGTGTTGAAGAGGCCTGAGGCAGCGTCTGGGTCTCCGGGGTCGAGCGAGGGCTCACGCAGGGCGCGGGGGAGGGAAGCCATGCCTGGGGGGGCTGCGGGATCGGGTACCCCGTTCTGGGTGGTGCCCGCGAGGGTGGCAGGGTGGCAGGGACGCATGGCGGCTGCTGGAGGACTGGGATGGGGCTGCCGTTGGAGGCGGCTACCTAGCCCCCAGGCCGCCCACGGGTGACATGTGGGCGGGGGGCGGGTTAGGAGGCCGCGCGGGGTTGAGGGGCGGCGCGCCTCGGGAAGGG
>NW_007261493.1:9218-9681 GCF_000164805.1 Carlito syrichta
CCCACGCACACTCACACGCACGAGCCTCACACACTCGCAAGCAGGTAAGACCCCGGATGGGAAGGAGACGGAGACGGAGATGCCCATAGCAAAAGACTGGAAGCGACAGCGCCAGCTAGGGAGGGACAGAGTCGGGGGTGGGGGCCGCGGCGGGGGGGGGGGTGGTTAGAGAGTGAGGTGCTCCAAGACCAGCGGACCCAGCAATGCACGGACACTGGGAGCGCCCCAGAGTGAGAAGTGTGAGGGTGAGGATTAGTGTTTGGGTTAATGTTAGGGGTTAGTGGTTAGGGTTTAGGGTTAGGGTTAGTGTTAGGGGTTAGGGTTTAGGGTTAGGGTTCGGGGGTTAGGGTTAGGGTTAAGGGTTAGGGTTAGGGGTTAAGGGTTAGGGTTTGGGTTAAGGGTTGGGTTTGGGGTTAGGGTTGGGGTTGGGATTGGGGTTAGTGTTGGGGTTAGGGTTTGGGTT
>NW_007261494.1:0-477 GCF_000164805.1 Carlito syrichta
AATACCACAGCAATAAATAAATTAGGAAGGGAGGGAGGGAGGGGAAAAAAGAAAAAAAAAAGAAAGGAAGAAAGATAGGTATATAAACAGACACACATGCAGAGGAGTGGGAGTCACATCGGTGAGCTGGTATACAGGTGGTCAGGGGAGGACTCTGGTAAGGTGACCACTGAGCAGAGACTGAAGGAGCTAAGGGAACCAAAAGCAGGTGTGATGCACCAAGGCAGTTCTTATTCCAGGAAAGTTTGTCTGTGATAGGGTGAACCATGTGGATGGCAGGAACAGATGAGGTCAGTGAGGCATGTGGGGGGGGGGTTGGGCTGATTGTGTAGGCCCTTGAAGAACTCTGGGAAGCCTCTGGTTTTTGCTCTGAGTGACATGGACACCATGACTAGGTGTTGAGCAGTGGAAAGCTCACTTAAATGGGAGGCTTCTGGCACCAAGCCTCTTGCACTTCCCCCCAGACCTGCATCTGGA
>NW_007261494.1:1800-2635 GCF_000164805.1 Carlito syrichta
CGCTGCGATAAACATGCATGTGCAGGTATCTTTTTTAAAACTAGCTTCCCATCCTCTTTTCTCTTATTAGTGCTTCCAGTCTTCTTGCCTTAAAATAGAGACCACCCTAACACATTTTTTCTGTTTCACTTCTTTTCTAATCTGCTTCCCAATCTTATAGATCCATTTTGGGGATTGTCTTTCAGGTTGGTACTTTTTTCTCTCTTATAACAGATTTTCCACATTTCCAGTCTCACTGTATTATTCTTGGGTTTCAGACATAACCTGTGAATGATTAATTTTTCTCCCAGCCTTCTTCACCTCCAGCCCTTCTAGCATAACAGAAATAATTCATTCAACAAGTATCTATTGAATGCTTATTATATACCAGGCAGTGTAGTAGGCAGCAGCCTGCCCTCTAGAGCTTATATTCTAGAGTAAGGAGTGCCAGATTGGGAGAGAATTTGCAATTTAAAATGCAGTAATCACAAAGAAGGTGACTTCTTTTTAACTCATCTTTAATTGAGTTAAAAAAATAACATAAAATGAACCATTTAAACCATTTTTGAGTGTATAGCTCAGTGGCATTAAGTACATTCACATTGTTGTGCCACTACCACTATTCCTCCAGAACCTTTTAATCCCAAACTAGAACTTTGTACCCATTAAACAGTAAAACTACCATTCCTCCCTCCCTGCAGTCCCTGGTAACCACCATATTTCTCTCTTTCTCTATGAATTTGGATGTTCTAGGTACTTAATATAAGTGGAATCATACAATATTTGTCTCTTTGTGATTGATTTTATTTCACTTAGCATATTGTCCTCAACATTCATCCATGTTGTACATGTATCA
>NW_007261494.1:3556-4674 GCF_000164805.1 Carlito syrichta
TTAGTCTGTTTTGTGCTGCTATAAAGAATACCTGAGGCTGGGTAACTTGTAATGAATGGACCTGTATTGACTCACAGTTCTGAAGACTGAAAAGTTTATTATCCAGGTCCCAATGCTTCATGGAGCCTTATTGCTGCGTTATCTCATGTTGGAAGATAGAAGGGCAAGAGACAGAACAAGAGGGTGCCAAACTTACCCTGTGATAATGACACTATTCCCACTCATGTGTTTAGAGCCCAAGGGTCCCACATCTTATTACAGTTACAATGGCAATGAAATTTCAACATGAATTTTGAATGGGACCACATAACCCTTGTTGTATTTGTGGACAGGTTGATTCTGTGCTTGCCTGTTGATGAGCTTACTATGGTAGTTTACATGGATGATAACATTAAGTAGGTACCCATCATACCTCTTGCACTAGAATGTCTAAATTAGCATTTTAAAGCTGAAACCCCATGGGTTTTTGTTATATTTGCCATACAATTTTCAAAAATTAGATTGCCATAGAGGAGACTGAAGAATGCCAATTAAACATTTATCCAATTATTTTTCAGAGAAAAGTGATGGATGAGGAATTCTTCATTTTAATTTTATGAATTACTTTGAAAAAAATCAACAACAGTTTTTAGAGTTCCAAAGCATTTAATTCAAGTACCTTCTCATAAGCGTTTCACATCATATTCTGCAGGGACTGAATTCTCCTCAATGTGAGGTTTCTGCTAGCTCATGTCAGTTCACACTTTCTAACTATAGTCAGGACTAACTTTAGACCCTTTGCCTGTGTCATTATTTTGTGTTAGATTATATGTCCTGGAAATGATTTAGTAGGTTATTATGAGTAAGCCCCTCTGTATCAACATAATTATATAACAAGCATCTTGTACCCACCACCCAGAATAAAATATTGCTAACATTTTTGCCACTTTAGGTTTTTTCCCCTTTTTTTGAGTAAAGGAAAGAAAACATGACAGATAAAATTCACTTGGTTCTTCATTTCTAGTCTGATCCCGCTATTCCAGTCTAATCAACCACTCATAATGGATTCAGTGCCTCTCCTCTAGCCTATTTCTTATACTTTTGCATATTAAGATATTGTACTTATGAATTAAATACAA
>NW_007261494.1:5111-15818 GCF_000164805.1 Carlito syrichta
GCACCATACAACTGAGGGAAACTTCAGCATGTCAATACTAATATTGGGAGCAACAGTAGCAGTCAATGAGGGATGCAGCAGTAACACAAGGCGCAATCACTGTCCTTGCAAAGCTCTGGATCCTATTGATGAGGGAGACTCCCAGAATTCATAGAATAGATTTCATAGGGACTCCATGATAACCTGTTCCCACTTTTGTGGCTTCTTATGTCGTTAACCAAATTTCTTTCTGTTTTCATTCAAACTCCTCAAAAAATAAAATCTGGTTGATAGACTGAAAATACAGTGACTTTCACAAAAAGCAAAGCATTTATCACTTAGAGCAGATTTGGGCATGGTAGTTCATGCCTGTAATCTCAGCACTTCGAGAGGCCAAGGCAGGCCAACTGCTTGAGGCCATGAGTTCAAGAAAAGCCTGGGTGACATAGCAAGACTTCTATCTCTACAAATAAAAAGAAATTTTTTTAATGGAGTCAGACTTGATAGCGCATGCTGTAGCCCCAACTACCTGGGATGCTGAGGTGGGAGGATCGCTTGTGGTCAGGCTACAGTGAACTATCTTTGCACCACTGTACTCCAGCCTGACAGAGCAAGACACAGGTTTCTTGACAGGTTTCTTGAATAAAAGAAGAGAGAGAGAGAAAGGATTTGGGTCAATTATTTTGCTAACTTTTCATATATATATGTATATATATATATATACATATATATATGAAATGAGATTCATTTTATATTGGTATCCTTCTTTTCAGTTAAATAGATTGCCTAAGTTATAGTAATGTATATGTTCCCAATGGATTAATTTTCTGAAATAATTATTTAGAAGTGATTTCAAAAGTTCCCAAATGAAACAAAGAACTCCTGTATTCCCAGGTTCCCCAGTTGTCACCATTTTACTGTACTTGCTCCATTGTGTGTGTGTGTGCGTGTGCGCATGTGTGTGTGTGTGTGTGTGTGTGTGTGTGTGATCTTTAGTCTATTCCTTGGACTTATGAGAGCAAGCTATAGACATCATGTCCCTTCATCTCTGAGGACTTCAGTGTACATTTTTCCCCCAAAGATGTTCTTTTATTTTTATTTTTTATTTTTTTATTTTTTTTGAGTTGGAGTCTCACTCAGTCGCCCAGATTGGAGTGCAGTGGCCGCTCCCAGCCACCGCAGCCTCGACCTGCTGGGCTCCAGCGATCCTTTCGCCTCAGCCTTCCAAGTAGCCGGAATTACAGGCGCGCGCTACCACACCCGGCTAATTTTTTGATTTATTGTAGAGATGAGGTCTCGCTGCCCAGGCAGGTCTCGAACCCGCCGGCTCAGGCAATCCACTCACCTCAACCTCCCAAAGGCGCGGGATTACATGCTGAGCCACCGAGCCCGGCTAGATGTTCTTTTAAATAACCAGAATACGACACTCTAAATCAGAATACAAGCATTAGTATAATACTATTCAATTCATAATAGCAACATTGTGAACTTTTTCCTTTCTGGTCCAAGATCCTATGAAGGAGTATATTTTGTGTTTAATTTTCATATCTCTTTGGACTTGTTCAGTCTGGAAAATTACTCATTCTTCTCCTGTCTTTTGTATCCTTGACAGTTTTAAAACATACAGTTTTAATTAAGTAGAATGTAGGCTCTTTGTCATGTTTCCTCCTGATTAGGTTCAGTTCATGCATTCTTGGTGGAATATGCAAACATGATTCTATGTTCCTCCCAGAGCATTGCATCAGAGAAACTAGATGCCAACCTGTCCTACCGATGGTGATTTTAACCTTGATCACCTGGTTGTGTTGGTGTATGCCAAGTTCACTCATGCTAAATGTACTATTTTCCTCTTTGTGAATTATTAGTATTTTGGGGGGAGATTTTCCAAGACTTTGCCCACAACAGCAACAACAACAAAAAACAAAAAATGTAAAAAATAAAGAATCCTTATCCTTATAGAATAAGGATACAAAGAAAATATTTTCCTTCAGCTGTACATGTTTGTGTTTTAAGCCGATATTACAATAGTGTCAACAAGTTTTAAAAAGTCTATAAGTTAAAAAGTTACAATAAGCTAAGTTTAATTTATTGTTGAAGAAAGAAAAATTTTTGTTACGTTTAGTGTTGCCCAAGAATACAGAGTTTATAAAATCTATAGTACTGTACAAGAATGTCTGAGGCCTTCACATTCACTCACCACTTATTCACTCACTAACTCACTCAGAGCAACTTCCAGTTCTGTAAACTACATTCATGGTAAGTGTCTTAAGCAGATATGTCACTTTTTATCTTTTATGCCATATTTTTAACTATACCTTTTCTGTGTTTAGATACACAGATGCTTACTGTTGTGTTTCAGTTGCCTACAGTGTTCAGTACAATAACTTTCTGTACAGGTTTGTAGCCTGAGAGCAATTGGCTATAAAAATAGAGTAGGTATGCAGTAGATTATACAATCTAGGTTCATATAAGTACATTCTAGGATGTTTGCACTGTGATAAAATGGTTTAATGACACGTTTCTCATAATGTGTTCCCATTGTTAAGTGATGCATGGCTGTGTTATTATCAATATGTAAATATTATTCTACGAAAACAAGAGCTGCTATTATATTTCCTTTCTTGTTCAGCTTTTTTCCTTAGGGTTTATAGAATGTATATAGTTTTTGTTTACTTTCTCCACCATTATCACTACTATCATCATGACCAACCTTTATTAAAGCCTAATGTGCCAAGTAATTCTAAGTGTTTTACATACATTAATTAATTTAACAATTTAATCCTCACCACAGCCTATAATGTAGGAATTATTACAGATAATCTGAGTAAATTGTCCAAGACTAAGTACTAAGTGCAAGTACTAAATGGTAGAGTTGGGGTTTGAACCCATGTCATCCTGGTGTGGTGGCATGCCACCACTTTGGTATTATATCTCTCGACACAGATTCAAACCAAGTACTGAATTACTCAAGTCTCCTTTATTCTAGCTGCCTCTGTCTATCCCCCTGTCCTTATCTAGACTAACTGGTTTTCTAGACGTGGTATATAGCTATCTTCTTAAGAAGCTGTCATTTTTATCTTGATTGGACCCACAGTTTTTTCCATCCTATACCTTCTTATTTCATGGTTTAGTTCTACATTTTGCTAGACCATATCTGTAAATAACTTCCTACAAAAGTATGTTTAAAAAAGAAATATTCTGAGCTCCTTTTCCTTTATTAGTTTTTCTGATCTGTCATCTCTCATTAAATTGATAGTCTGGCTAATTGAAATATTTGTGACTAAACATCATTTTCCTTTGAAACTTTGAGGCCATGGCTCTGTTGGCCATAGCTGTGTTTTCTTTTTGCTTCCCATGTGACTAATGAAAAGTCTTCTTGCCTGTCTGATTCTCTTTCCTTTGTATGTCTTATTGGTGTTCTGAGGTTTCACAATGAAGAGTTGGTTTTGTTTTCCATTGTGCTGAGAATTTGTGGATCCTTTCAGTCTTGGGACTTAGAAATTTCAGCTCTAGGCAAAAGTCTGGTGTTACTTCTTTGAAAATGTCTTGCTTTGATGGTTTCTGTTTTTCTTCTTTCTTTCTGGAAATAGAACTCATTCTAATTTGCAGGAGCTTCTCAATTAATCCTCAGTTTTTCTTACTTGTTTATTTTATAATTAAATTTGGTAAAAAATTGAGTATAATTTACACACAGTAAAAGCCACCCATTTTAATGTACAGTTTTGTATGTTTTGACAAATACATTTGTAGTGTAACCACCATCACAATCAAGATAAAGGATTCTCAATAGCCAACAGGTAGAAGCAGCCCACATGTTCATCAGTGAATGAATGAAAAAACAAAATGTAGAGATACACATGCATGCACACATGCACACTCATACACACAGTGCACTATTTTTCAACCTTGAAAAGGAAGGGAATTCTGACACATGCTACAATGTGGGTTGAGCCTTGAGGGTGTTATGCTCAGTGAAGTAACCCAGTCACAAAAGGACAACTACTGTATGAGCCCTCTCATATAAGGTATCTAGAATAGTCAAATTCATAGAGACAGAAAGTAGAAAGCTGGTTGCCAGGAGCTTCGGGGAGTAGAGAACAAGCAGTTATTGTTTAATGGGTAGAGAGCTTTCTGTTTTGTAAGATTAAAAAAGTTCTGGAGGTGGATGGTGGTGTTGGTTGCTCATCAATGTGATGTCTTTTAATACCACTGAACTGTACACTTCAAAATGGTTAAGATGGTATATTTTTTGTTATGTGTATTTTACCATAATTAGAAAGATATAGAACAATCTCATCACATACCCATCCAAATTCCTTCTCTCTCATATTTTAAAAAATCACTTCATCTTTTTGCTCTACATTCTGGAATAGTTTTGACTTTACTTTGCAAACCGATTGGTTCCTTGCAAAATTTCAGCAATCATAATTTTTAAAAAACTTCATAGCATTTTAACATATTCTCATAGTTTCTTTTTCAAAGATCTTTGCTCATATCTCACAGGTACGTATCTTCTTGAATTTCTACAGGAGTATTAATGAAATATATATTTATTTTTTACAGTTCTTTTACTTTCTGTCTTTTCTATGGGGAGGGTCATTTTGTTGTTGATTTGTATTTTTCTCTCACTTTTATTTTTCAGTCTTTCCTATAGGGTTAATCCTCCTTTGGTATCTCTTGTATTTGAGATTGGAGCACTGAAAGGTTAATTGGAAACTGTGTGTGCAAGAATGAGTTCTGTTGGCTTTTTTTAAAAAAAGAAACTTTTAATTTTAGAACAGTTTTAGATTTATGGGAAAATTGTGACAAGAGCACCAAGTTCCCACATATCCTGCTTATTACTTCCCCTTTTGTTAACATCTTACATTAGTGTAGTACATTTGTTAC
This sequence comes from Carlito syrichta, assembly GCF_000164805.1. Taxonomy (NCBI): domain Eukaryota; kingdom Metazoa; phylum Chordata; class Mammalia; order Primates; family Tarsiidae; genus Carlito; species Carlito syrichta. Next base: position 9,978 of record NW_007261494.1, read on the forward strand.
AGTCAGTGAACCAATATTCATGCATTATTAAAGTTCATAATTTATTTGGAATTTCTTTGTTTTTACCTAATGTATTTTTTCTTTCCCAGGATTCCATTCAGAATATCACATTATATTTAGTATTATATCCTTAGGCTCCCCTTGGCTATGACGGTTTTTCAAAGTTTTCTTGTTTTTAATGATTTTAGCAGTTTTACAAAGTGTCTGTCAATTGGGGTTTGTCTGATGTTCTTTTCATGGTTGTACTTGGGCTGTGGGTTTAGGAGGAAGGCCACAGATGTGGTATGCTATTCTCGTCCTATCAAATCAAGGATATAAAGCACTGTAGATGTTGATCTCACTCATCAGACTCAAGTAGTATTTGTCAGATTTCTCTGCTGTAAATTTAGCCCCACTTTCCATACTACATACAGTCTTTGGAAAGATATCCCTATAGCAACTGACACATAAGGAATGACTTCTCTCTTTTATCTGTCTTTGTTTCCTACTTTCTGACTCTGTTTTTCCTCTTCTCTTATCATTGCTTTGGTACTTGGATGTGAGGTGGACCAGAGTTGTGGAGTCAAAGAGGCTGTCATTCAGCCAGATATTCCTGGTTGAATTACATACAGTTTTGTCTTCTCTTCTTCTCCAGTCCTTTGACCCCTAATAAGTGTCATGCCCAAAACACAAGGTATAAAAAACCCTGTGTTTGGCACTGCATTGCTATTCTCAAACACAATTTTTAAGAATCATGAAAAAGGGAAAAGGGGCAGCAATTTTGGGTGTTATTTGTCATTTTCAGTTTTGACCTTTTCCTTTGTGGAGGCTGGGAAAAATATATTTCTTTTTTTCTGAAAGCTTTTTGGCATTTTAGTCACTACCAGTCATGGTGTACCAGACCAGTTTTTTAAACGAACATTTACTTCCTTGGCCTTAAAAATTTCACAAAGAAATGCATTTATCTATGTACTCCTGGAAAGATAGACCTGCTCCCTCAGCCGCCTCCCTACTCAAACATCTCCTTTCCTTTTGCTTGTGTCAACTTCACCACTGATATGGCTGTTTCCCAGATTTATTGCATCAAGCCATTTATAATAGCCCTCTCCTTTATTAATTACAAGTGGCTCAGGATTGGGCCAAAAAAAAGCACAGATGACATACATTCCCTTCGTCCTGGGGGATAATACACTCACAGATAAGTACACATATATCATGTAATCTTTTCTTTTTTAAATCTATAATACAGGATGCATTCACAAATTCAAATGACTTTGGGGAAGATTTATTTATTAGACAAAAGTTGATAGCTTACCAAATGTGTTCATCAAAACTACTGAAGCAGATGTTATAGGATAGGAGAGAAGAATCTACCACTCTTGGGTTAATCACACTTCTTTGGGGAGTTGTTTTAGAAAATAACTCCTCAGTTAAAGAGGAGCAACAGGCAGTATAAGGTGAAAATGAGTTCATTTCTAATAGATATTAAATTCTTTGGGGGAGATCAAGAGCCTTCTAGAATGGTTATAGGATTAGAAGGGATCTTCGAGACCATCTAGTACCTTACTTTCACAGTTGAAGAAGTTGAGTCAGAGTGAGGTGAATGGGTGAGTCAAGATACCAAGGCTAGCTTCACAGCACCATGTGAATGAGATCAAAGCTCACCAAATTATAGTTCTGAGCCCCTGCCACACCGCAAGTAGGCTCCAGTAATGTAAGAGTGTCCATACACTCATGTGTGAATGTGCTGAGAAAATAATTTAAACTTCTTTGTCATTGACATCTGATATTGGAAGTTGGATAATCAAAATAAAATGAAAATTTAGCACTTAGAATTCTCCATCAGTAGCCTTTCAAATTGTAATTGCCATGTACATGAATTCATTTAATCGTTTTACTGAATAGTTCAGTTGTATATTTTTAATCATCAAATGAGTGCATATTCCACAATTTAATAATTAAGAAATGATAATTATGTATTTTTGCCAATTGCATTTTAATACAAAAAACATAATTGTATTGCTCAAATTAATCCCCTGTGTCCAAGTTCAGTGTATAAATTAATAAAGTAACTTTTGATCTAATTTAACTATGTGGTCACTGTAGGGAAAATAAAATGAAAATTCTTTTAAATATACAGATAGTCCTGGTTCAAAATCTTTCAAAGCATTAGGACACTAACCACTAAGGGGAATGGAAGTTGATGTGGGAAGCAAGGACCACTTTTTAAGTTCATTGCTAAATGTATCAGAAAAATAATGATTGTCTCATTTTCCAGGGCTTTTGGTTCTCGGGCTTTTGTCTCAGGAGAAAAGTAATTGGCCCTGTTAAAAGGGTAGTTTGACAAGTAATGTTAAGAAACAAACTTTGAGCATTCCTAACTACAGAAGGAATGCAGCATTTTAGAAGTCAGGATCAGTATGTTCCAACTTGCTTTTGAAATTGGGCTACTAGTTTTGAAAGTACAAGTTGTGACAAGAAGAGAATCTGTAATGAGACAATTTTGTTGGAGAAATTGTCTGTACCATAGCTAACAGTACTCTCTTGCTCTCTGGGATCCTATCCCTGGTGACTTTATGGGAGAAACACCAGTTCATAGAGATATCTGTCTCATGCCTGTCTCATGCAGTATAAAAGAACTGAAAAAGAAATAAAGAACTCAAACCATTTTTGTTAGACATTTTCCAAATAGAGCTGGACATTTAGAATTCAGCAAATGTTTGTATTGACAGCTTTAAACTGCATCTTGAAATTTTGGACCATGGGCCAAGTCTTCCATTTTCAATAGTTCACTCTCCTTGCAGGTGTAGTTTCCAGAATAGTCAAAGTTGCCTACATATCTCTGGCTAGAGGTTTGCCAGGTGGTAATGGGATTGGTGGGGCCTGGCCTGTGGGAAGAACATAGAACTAAGATGTTATAACATTTTTCTCTGTAGTTCAAAGAACCAGGCTAACCCTTGTGGAATAAAGTTGTAAAGTTCTGCTCTGTTCCGAGAATCCTAGAGATCACTCAGAGGAGTTGACCACCTTCTCCTTGAATATGTCTAGCATCAGGCAGCTTGATAGTAATATAGGTGTATTCATAAATATATATTGATTATGTATATTATAATACATAATAATATTATTGTTGTCTGTATGTCAATAATAATGTTACAATAGAAGCCACAATTTTTTGAGTGGTTGTATCATTTCATGTGCCATGTACATTATGTCATTTAATCCTCATAATAACTTTCAAATATAGCAACTATGTAGTGATTAGGGGCAGAGACTCCAGAGCAAATCTGAATGAATCTCAGCTCTGTGTTTACCTGCCATATGACTTTCATCAAGTTGTTTAGTCTCTCAGTGCCTTAGGATTCTCATTGGTGAAATGAGAATGTTGTAGCAACTACCTACTTTATAGAGTTATTTTGAGGAATAAATGAGTTAGCAGGTGTACGTTTCTAAGCAGAATGACTGGTCCAGAGCTGTTGTGGTAACCATTCCCATTTTAGAAATAAAGTAAGAGTTAAGTTGCTGTTGATCTTATGACCCTAGGTCTGGAAAGAGCTGGGACTTAGTGCCAAATCTGCTCACCTGTGAAGCCCATACCTGTTCTTAACTTATACATGTTGCCTCTCCATGTCATGAGACACATGAGAGTCCATTTCATTTCTGAACAATTCTTGTAGAAGTCTCTTTTTATGTTGAGTGGAATCTTGGCTTCTTTTAGTTTTACACTCTTGATCTCAGATCTGTCAAAATGTAGGGTTTTGTTCTAAAGTGGGAAGAAAAAGTATACACTGAGGCTTTCTTTGCCTGTCATTAATATTAGGATAATGAGCTAGATGTTTGATGGATGTTGCTTGGACTCTGGAAATCTTATGATTTGGAGAAAAGAACATCCAATTTAGAAGGCTATCTTAGAAGGCCAAATGGATCAGAACTGGGTCTCTTGTTGAAACACTTTATTTTCTCAGGGAAGATCACACTCAGGAGAATGGATTGCTGGAATCAGGAGGATAGTTGAAAAAAACAAGTGAATGGGAGTAGTGATTACAGAACTAAAGCTCTACCTACTGTTTTAAAGGGGAGAGTGAGGCTTTGATACTTTTTGTTTTTGGCTACCGAGACAAAAATAGCCTCAAGGTGCATGGAAAAGAAGAGACACCAGCATCTTTTCAATTTTTTTAACTTAAAAATCCTGCAAAAATTGTTCCTGAAATTGGGATTAATTTCAGAAATTTATGCTAATAAACTGCAGGGATTGTGAGATTATTCTCTTATTATCTGTTGGAAGACAACCTCAAAAATTTTGGGAGGGAAAGTATTCCTTTCACTTTTTATTTGGCAGTTATGTATCACCTAGTTAGTGTAGATATGTGTAGCCACAGATTCCTTTTAGACTAAAGAAAAAATTAAGATGTGTTCTCTTAAGGCATTGAAGTGGTACCATGGTATATAGTGGCAATACAGCACAGAGATTATTCTTATGACTAATTTTGCAGTAAGTGATGCTTGGTACTTTGAAAACTCATAACCAGTGTAAAGAATGTTAAAGGATGTGTCATCATTTAGTCATTTTTGTTCATGTTGTCATCTTTTACTTATTCTCCATGGGGAATCTACTTGAGGACCCAAATCTGAAAATTCAGCTTGATTTTTCCTTCTCTGTGCTATAAAGCAGAGCTGACTCTACCACATAATCTAACATTTCATTATAGATTGTCTCACCTTTGTTTGTATGGACTTACAACTCATTAAATTCCGGGAGGGTGGAAAACACTTCTTTGGTTTCTCCTCTTAACAATAGCATTGAGCTCAGTGTGTTCTCTTTTAGTTTTGTTTCTTTGAGTTGGAGTCTCACTCTATTCCCTAGGCTGGAATGCAGTGACACAATCATGGCTCACTGCTGCCTTGGACTCCAGGGCTCAGCGATTCTTCTGCCTCAACCTCCCTAGTAGCTGGGACTACAAGTGTGAACTACCTTGTCCAGCTAAATTTTTTTTTGGTTGGGGGATGAGATGAGGTCTTATGATGTTGCTTAGGCTGGTCTTGAACTCCTGGGTTCAAACAATCTTCCTGCCTCGGTAGGATGTGAGCCACTATGCCCTACCCCGAGAGCTCTTGACAAAGTCAGCTGTCCAGTTCCACTTCAGTTGTGTCATAGTATGTTTTGAATGCTCTAGGGGATTGTATTGTGAAGCAGTATTGAGGATCACTGCTACAGATGTTCAACAAATATTTTAACTAATTAATCTGTAATTTTATATACATCATAAATATGAATTGATATTCATCAGGATGCTGGCCTTAGTAGCACTTTTCAAATAGTCTTAGTGATCACACATGATAAATCTTAGGTTCTGGGCAATGTGCTACTGTATAGAGAAAACATATCGGGAAGTAGGAAAAATTTCTTTTTGAAGGGTGAGAGTCTTAAGCTTTTAAAAATAAGTAATAGTCATTTATGATATACTTTCTTTTTTTTTTTTGAGTTGGAGTCTCACTCTGTCACCCAGACTGGAGTGCAGTGACTGCTCCTGGCCACCACAGCCTCGAACTGCTGGGCTCCGGCGATCCTTCTGCCTCAGCCTCCCAAGTAGCTGGAACTACAGGCAAACGCTACCATGCCCGGCTAATTTTTTCATTTATTGTAGAGATGAGGTCTCACCAAGTTGCCCAGGCGGGTCTCAAACCCGCAGACTCAGGCAGTCAACTCACCTCAGCCTCCCAAAGTGGGGAATTACAGACTGAGCCATCGAGCCCATCATGATACACTTTCTTTTTTTTCTTTTTTTTCTTTTTTTTTGAGTTGGAGTCTCACTCTGTTGCCCAGACTGGAGTGCAGTGACACCGCAGCCTCGACCTGCTGGG
>NW_007261494.1:15838-16564 GCF_000164805.1 Carlito syrichta
CCATCTGCTGGGCTCCAGCAATCCTTCTGCCTCAGCCTTCCAAGGAGCTGGAACTACAGGCGCGCGCTACCATGCCCGGCTAATTTTTTCATTTATTGTAGAGATGAGGTCTCACCAAGTTGCCCAGGCGGGTCTCCAACCCGCAGACTCAGGCAGTTGACTCACCTCAGCCTCCCAAAGTGGGGAATTACAGACTGAGCCATTGAGCCCATCACGATACACTTTCTTTTTTTTTGAGTTGGAGTCTCACTCTGTCACCCAGACTGGAGTGCAGTGACACTGCAACCTCAACCTGCTGGACTCCGGCGATCCTTCTGCCTCAGCCTTCCAAGTAGCCAGAATTACAGGCATGTGCTACCATGCCCAGCTGATTTTCTTTTTAAATTTATTGTAGAGATGAGGTCTCACTGCCCAGGCGGGTCTCGAACCCGCAGGCTCAGGCCATGATATACTTTCAATTGAATACTGTAAATGAAATTTGAAGGGACTTCTAAATTCTTTTTCTCTCTGCTACATGAATGCAGTTTATTAGCTCATGTTTATGAAATCATGAAAATACTGTTTTCTGTTTCTTATAGATATATAGATTTCTGTGTTTTATAGAATATTAAACTAAGTTTGGCAGAAATGGTTTAGGCTTAACTCTTCAGGGCACACATATGATCTGATAGGCAGAATTTGACACTGACAAGACTGTACAATGATAACACTGGAAGCTAAGAGAAG
>NW_007261494.1:16826-17614 GCF_000164805.1 Carlito syrichta
AGAGGAAGAGGAAGAGGAGGAGGAGAAGGAAGGGGAGGAGATGATGATAGTAGTAGAACTGTGGCAGACAGTTCTAGCAAGTTACTAATGCAAACTCTTGGGTACATTTGAAATGAGGCACTTCCAGACAGGTGCCTTGGGTTCCTCTCACTGAGTCAGAGGTGAAAGGTGAGATGTTGTCATGTTAAACTAATGAATGAAATTAGTAAGGTCAGAGGTTGAAAATAATGTTGCCTATAGCTTGGGAGCTTCCCCTGCAAAGGTTTTCAAGGTCTAGGAGCCAAGAGACCTTTCAGTTCTGACAGGAACAATGGAAAGATTGAAATTAAATATGAAATACCTTTCAGAAGGTTTCAGGTCCTCAGGGGTTTTACTGAGCATGATTTTCTTTGAATGGAAATATGTTTATATTTTGTTAGAAGCAATTTTTCAAAAGTAAAATAGAAACACATAGAGGTTTTATTGCCTTTTCAATTTCTTCAAGAAAATCCTATTTTGTCAAATGCGTTATCTTTGATGTTCCTGTGCTGGTCAGTGATTCATTTGAGAACACAGTTGGATAATTCATTGGGCAAGTGATTTTTTTGTGTGACCTTCCCTTGTTAATTTTTATAAGATTTTACCACTCTCTGTGTTTGGGATCAATTTTATAGTGTTGGTCTTGAATACTGACAAGGAGTCATAAACCTGTGGAAATTATAATCCCAGATTTGGGGATCTGTGTAATAGGCACAGGTAGCAGAGAACTGGGATGATTGAGAAGGTTTTTATGTGGTTTCTGATATAAA